>NC_056732.1:451708239-451970739 GCF_019279795.1 Protopterus annectens | reverse complement strand
GCAAGTCTATCAAGGATATTGAGGAGAATACTGTTGTAGTCAATGGCTTGGTCTAGATTTAGGGTTTGTAGTGGTTTCCAGTTACTATGTTTTAGAATACTAACAATAACCCATAAACCTTTCAAATCTTGTACAACATCCACACAAACTCAGTCTCTCACCAGTTACTCCACAACAGGCTCTAGCTTATACGCAACAGACTTAATTCTACAAACTAAACTAAAAATCCTTCCCCATCAAGTTAACCAACTGTGTACTAAATTGCCACCACAAAACCAAAAAACAGCTGCAACCAGTAAACCTACCCACTCATTGCAACCTAACAATATACAGAGGCATACATCCAAATCCAGGTCCACCCCTACCTCACACAACCCATCCTCACAGAAATCCCTTAATTTAAACTACCATCAATCTACAAAGCATAAGTCTCAAACCTTCATGCATGTATAAGCCAAAATCAACCAGACTTCACTGCCATTACCGAGACTTGGCTTAAACTATATATATACACATATATATATATATATATATATATATATATGTATATATATATATATATATATATATATATATATATATATATATATATATATATATATACACACATATATATATATATATATATATATATATACACATATATACACATATATATATATATATATATATATATATATATATATATATATATATATATATATATATATATATATATATATATATATATATATATATATATACACACACACACACACACACACACACACACACACACACACACACACACACACACACAAGCTGCAGAATTCCTACCCCCTAACTACATTTGCTTTAGAACTGACAGACCACATAGAAAAGGTGGAGGCGTTGCCTTGATATACCCCAAATGCCTTCACCGTAACCCCATATACTAAACCCATTCCTCAATTCTCTACAGCTATGTTGCCGGTAGCCTTCTTAAAACTAAATAATTGTAAAAGCCTCTGTCTGCATCATGGTCTTATACATTCCCCCAAGTAACAACATCCCTATACTAGAAGATATTCATGCCTGAGCATCCCACAAATATTAATAAAACTGTCATCTTAGGGGACATGAACATTAATTGGTTGGATATCACTAACCAGGACCCTCCCACCAACATTAACCTATATAATGTTACCCAGCTTATCACTGACATAAGACCCAGCAACAAAAACAACAAAGGATCAATCCTAGATTGGATCCTAGTGTCCGACCCAAATAAAATTTCCACCAATGGTACACTACCAGATAGAATTAGCGACCACTTACCAGCCTTTATAAAGTTTTATTAAAGGTGTCAGGCAAGAAGTGAGACAAGTCTCTGGTTTAAGTTGGTGATTTATTTATGGCAGAGGTGGTCTTGTGTATTATAAAGTATCAAATGGACACCATTAAAATATCTCTCCCTCTAGATGATATTGCTGAATTCTTCCATTCAACATTCCTTAAGACCATAAATAGATAAGCCCCACTGTGACTAAAAAAAAAAAAACACTTCCATAATGTCCACGACCAGCATAAACAAAACCCAAGGAAATTCTGGGGAGCAATCAATTCACTACTTCACCCAGGCTCAAACAACCCATGCCCACACCCTGATAAAACACCCTCTGAAATAGTCTCTAACTCATACTTCATTGACACCATAGTGAAGCTTCCCACCTACTACCCCCCCAACTCACCAAACCATCCATCGTTACCTCTCTACCTACTACTTTCCTTTCTCACCCATACCCACTTCCACTATAAAACTCCTTCAAAAACTCAAATCTTGCACTAATGCTCCAGACAATTTACCAGATGAATTCTTACAACTATCCACACATTCCACTGCTTACCCCATCAGTATACTACTCAATAGATCACTTCAGGAATCACTTATACCACATACCTGGAAAAAAGCATATGTTCTCCCACTCCACAAAGGCGGCAATAACTCTGACATCTCAAACTTCTGACCCATCGCTATTCTCCTCCCATCTCCAAAATATTAGAGAAATGTATCCACACCCAGCTTCTTAACCTTTTAGTTAATAACCAGTTTCTTTCCTCTACCCAACACGGTTTTAGGCCAGACCACAGTACTAATACAGCTCTCATCTCTTTTATGGACACAGTAAATAGGGCTCTTGATACCGGCTTCATTGTCTCTTCCCCGACCTCTCAAAAGCCTTTGATACAGTATCCTATCTCCTTCTACCAAACTCTCTAATTTAGGTACCTCATCCTCAACTCTGAAAGTACAGTTGTGTACACCTACCATAAATGTAGATGTTAGAGTGTCTTCACTGTTGCAGTCATAACTGTAGGGTGCTCCTGCCGGCAGGCAGCCCGAGGTCGGCCAGAATTCCAAAGTCTGGGTCCGGCGTCGGCTGTACCAGCAAGTACCCTGACGTCAGAACGTAGAGGTATAAAGCTGACAGCAGACGCCATCTTCTCCAGCCTTTCTTGCCCCAGATGTCAGAAGCCCCCAACAAAGAAACCAAAAGGTGTCCAAATAGAAACACAAATACACCACAAAGGAAGTGGAAGAGAAACCAAGTGAAAAATAGAGGGGATTGGTGGGAGGGAAACACCGACTGCAACAGTGAAGACACTAACATCTACATTTATGGTAGGTGTACACAACTGTACTATGTTCTTCGTGTTTCACTGTTGCAGTCATAACTGTAGGGTAGAATCCCAAAGCTGTGAATGAGGGAGGAGGTTATGCTGAAGGGGCAGCTAGAAGGCCCTGCAAAACAGCAGAGGCAAAGCCTGCCCTAGACTTAGAATACAAAGGGAGATTATAATGCTTAGAAAAAGTATGCACTGAACTCCAAGTGGCAGCTTCCAAAATGTCCTTGGTAGGAACTCCTCTGAGAAAAGCTGCTGAAGTGGCAGCTGCTCTAGTAGAATGACTTCTAACAATACCTGGAATCTGTTTCCCATAGTGAGAGTAACAAAACCTTATTCCATGAGCAATCAATCTGGAAATAGTTTGTTTAGAAATAGCCTTACCTAAAGAATTGGAGGCATAAGAGATAAGCAATTGATCAGATTTTCTGAAATCTTTAGTTTTGTCCAGGTAAAATCGTAGTTGTCTGTGTACGTCCAATGAATGTAAGATCCTTTCCCCTTTATTTTGAGGATTTGCAAAGAAGGTAGGAAGGTGAAGAGTCTGATTTAGAGCCACTTTAGAAATCACCTTAGGCATAAATGTAAGATTGGCCCTCAAGGAAACTGTCTTGGTGGAAGATAAGACATGGTTCCACAGCCATGAGAGCTTGTAACTCTGAAACCCTTCTAGCAGAAGTCACTGCTAATAAGATAGCTGTTTTCCAGGATAAGAACTTGATATCCGAAGCCACAGCAGGCTCAAAAGGAGGCAAAGTAAGTTTCTCCAAGACATAATTAAGATCCCAAGCAGGAACAGGAGGAGTTCTGGGAGGTCTTAAATTCTTAGCTCCTCTCAAAAATTGTCTCACCAGCTGGTAAGAAAAGATGGGAGGATCAGTGTTGAAATGAGCCGAGATAGCAGAAGCATGGATTTTGATGGAGAAAAAGAAGAGGCTTTTAAGCAAAAGGTCTGAGAGGTAAAGTAAAATGGAAGAAATATCAGGCAAAAGAGGATCTGAACCTCGATCCTGCATCCAAATACAAAATCCTTTCCATTTAGAAGCATAAGATTTTCTAGTGCTAGGCCGCCTAGCTTCTAAAAGAACATCCAAAACTTGTTTGGGAAGAGAAGGAATCAAAGGCCCTTGTAGAGCCAAGCTGCCAGGCATAGAGTCTTGATTTGAGAGTGTAGCATCTGACCCTGATGCTGGGACAGAAGAGAAGGGATCAGAGGTAGAATCCATGGAGGTTCCAAGAATAGGTGTTTCAAAGTTGGATACCAAAACTGCCTTGGCCAATTTGGAGCTATCAAAATGATAATCTTTGGTTTTTCCTGTTTTATTTTCAGTAACACCAGAGGCAGAAGAGGAAGAGGAGGGAAGGCATATCCCGAAAGATTCCTCCAGCTGAATGACAGGGTATCCACTTTCCACGCTGTTTTGTGGAAGGACCTGGTGCAAAAGAGAGGCAACTGATTGAGATGGGATGCAAACAGATCTGAGGACAACCCCAAACTGCAGTAATCCTGCTGAACAAGTTGGGGTCCAGCATCCATTCGTGAGGATCCAACAGGTTTCTGCTTAGGCTGTCTGCTAAGAGGTTCTGTTTTCCTGGAATGAATTGAGCTTGAAGATGCAGATTCAGATATAGAGCTGTGTCCCATAAACTCATGGCTAGTCTGCAAAGGGGGTAAGAGTGAGAGCTCCCTTGCTTGTTTATGTACCACATGACTGTGGTATTGTCTGTACGAATCAGAAGAGGCCCTGGTTGCAAAAGATTCTGGAAGGCTAGAAGAGCATTTTGGACTGCCAACATTTCCTTCAAGTTGGTGCCAGGGAAGATGCTTATTTGTCCAGGAGCCCTGCTGGCAAATGTCTAGAAAATGAGCTCCCCAAGCATAATCCGAAGCGTCCGTGGTTATGATCTGAGAAGGTTGAGGCAGATGAAAGGGATTCCCTTCGTTTAAAGCACAAGCCCTGGACCACCAAAGGAACTCTTTTTTGGAGGCAGGGAATCAGTGGAATCGTTGTGTCCAGACTGTGGTAATGCTGTGACCATACACTCTTTAGGTACCATTGAAGTTTTCTCATATGAAGCCTTGCATTTGGAATCAACAGGATGCAAGAAGCCATGTAGCCCAATGCCTGCAGGAATTTCCTTGCAGTGAGCTGAGTTAAAGTAGCCAAGGTCTTGAAAATTGAGGTCAGTTGTAATTGTTTTTCTGGAGTGAGGAAGGTCCTTTGCAAGCTTGTGTTTAGAAGAGCTCCTAAAAAAATCATTTGCTGAGAGGGGATCAGATGTGACTTTTTTGTGTTCACTGAAAATCCCAGAAGTAGGAGAAGACGTTGAACAAACTGCAGATGTTGAAGTAGAAGGTCTTTGCTGTCCGCCTGAATAAGGCAGTCGTCCAGATAGGGGTAAATTTGAATCCCTTGGAGTCTGCAATAAGCTACTACTGGAGCCAGACACTTGGTAAAGACTCTGGGCGCAGTAGATAAGCCAAAGGGCAGTACAGAGAATTGAAAATGCCTCGAACCTGCCTTGAATCTGAGGTATTTTCTGTGTTCCTGCCTGATGGGGATGTGTAAGTAGGCTTCCTTTAAGTCCAATGTCACCATCCAAGCATCCTGGGAGAGCATTGGAAGAATTTATTGTAGAGTAAGCATCTTGAATTTTGGAATTTCCAGATAGGTGTTCAATACTGAAAGGTCCAGAATAGGTCTCCATGAGTTTTGTTTTCTTGGGACCAGAAATAGTCTTGAGTAAAAACCTTTTCCCATTTCTGAAAGTGGAACAGGTTCTATAGCTCTCATGGCCAATAAAGCGTCCACTTGATTTAAGGCCTCTGACCATTGATGTTTTGGCAGATCTGGCCAACCGAAAGACCTTGGTAGAGTATGAAAGTGGAACTTTTAACCTCTTAAAATCACGTCTAAAACCCATTTGTCTTGGGTAATATGCGTCCAATTTTGGTAGAAGAGAGAAAGTTTTCCTCCGAGAGGGGCTTCCAGGCAAGGAGGACCTGTAGCCTAACAGAGGGAGCCATTGGGTCTGCTTCCTTTGTGATTGAGATCTGTCTTCTCCCCTTCTAGGTGATGAAGCAGTCCATTGTCTGGACCAGGCCTGAGCCTGAGCCCGACCTCTGGAGCGTCTATATCTTCCCCTTTGAGGCCTGTCAGACGTGGGAAAGGACCAATTTTTGGAGGGCCAATTTCTGGAAAATCTAGGAGGCTGAACTTGTAAGAAATCTTTAACAGTCTGCATAGATTTCGCTTTATCTTCCATCTTTTTAATAACCTCCTCAGCCTTAGACCCAAACAAAACATCATGCTGAACAGGGGCATCTAACAATTTAGCCTTAACTTGCTCAGGTAAATTCTGCTCTCGAAGCCAAGCATGTCTCCTGATAACAGTACCAGAGGCTGCGGCCCTGCAAGAAGCCTCCAAGGCATCAAAACCACAATGTAAACTATGTTTGCTAACTTGTTCAGTTGCATGCAATACATCCTGTAATTCCTAGTCCTCTGCACATGCAGGAAAGGTAGAAAGTTTTTGCTTTAAAACAGACAAAAGAAATTGAAACTGGCAATTTAAAGCTCTAATAGAAAGAGTAGCAGAAGTATACACCTTTTTGCCCCATCTGTCCAAGGCACGAGAATCCTTTTCAGAGGGAATAGGATTTTTAGATGAAGCGGCCTTAGCAGCCTTGGAACCCTGAGAAATAGTTTCAGGATCTGCAGAAGGGTTCTTGTACAAAAATTGATGGGAATCAGGGACCCTGTAAAATCTATCCGGCTTAGAAGGAGCAGGAGGAAAGGAATCAGGATTCAAGTTAGCTTCAGAGAAACCATCATCCACAATATCAAGAACAGGAGGAATAGCCAAAGGTCTGTGTTGAGGGAGAAGGAGAAACTCCCTAAGTCTCTTCTTGGTAGCGGAATAATCCTGACCTTCCCAATGAAAATGCTCGCTCATCTCATGCAAAGTTTTCCCAAAAGAAAAATCTTCAGGGGGAGAAGCAGAGGGAATAGAGTCCTCTGCATCAGAATCCTCATAGGGAGGAAAAGAATAATCCTGGTCAGAGGAAGAGACTGAAGACACATAAGCCTGATCAGAGGAACCCAAAGGAATATCCTGCCTAGGCCTTTTTTCAGGAGGAGGGTGAGAGCCCCTAATCATAGTAAGCAAATCTTCAGCCATTCTTAATAATTGCTTCTGGGTCTTGGGAGCTGAATCCAAAGAAGCTTGAGAAGAAACCCTTGGCTTAACAGGGGTCTTTGACTTTGCCTTTGTCTTTGTAGTAATAGTGATATGAGAAGGCCTGAAAACCCCTTCAGAAGCCGGTACCTGCACAGCGGTTCCGGACCCATCTGAAGGAGCGATGTCCGAAGGTCCTGCAGCAGCTAAAATACTGGGCCTAGTTGGCTCCCCATGGGAGTCCGTGTCGGCCATCGGTTCTGAAGTGGCTGACGACAGGTGCTGCAAAAGCGCCTCACTGATGACCGCCGAACCCGAAGCTGGCTCCGACTGCAAAGTATCCTGTTTGGACCTCGGAGGCCTATCCTTGTCCTTGCATTTCTTGTGAATTCCGGTTGCCGGTAAAGTATCCGACGACATCCTATAATTGAACAGTCTACCGAAATAATTCAAGGCCCAATCGTACCTACGCTTAATAGTGCGAGAATTAAACCTGGCATAAAACAGACAGCAAGAAACATAGTGGTCAGGGCCCAAGCAAGGAAGACAGTAAGAGTGGAAATCTTTATGAGGTACTTGTTTTCCACACGATATAGTATTATTAACTTTTTCTGACATCGGAGGAGCAAGAAAAAAGTTTCCCCAACGGGGTACTTAGCTTGAGAAGAGAAGAAGACTTCGAACCGACGACAATCAAAGCACGTTGTCCGGAATCTGCCAACCAAAAACTTGCGAGCTGCTTTCCACCGCACGGCAAGAAAGACTGGAGAAGATGGCGGCGGCTGTCAGCTTTATACCTCTACGTTCTGATGTCAGGGTATTTGCTGGTACAGCCGACGCCGGACCCAGACTTTGGAATTCTGGCCGACCTCGGGCTGCCTGCCGGCAGGAGCACCCTACAGTTATGACTGCAACAGTAAAACACGAAGAACATCTAGTTCTCAAACTATCTCACTGGTAAACAATCCACTACATGGAAACAATCCTACTCACCTTTCCTCAAAATAACCACAGGACTACTCCAAGGATCCATATTAGGGCCCCTTCTACTTCGCATATTCATTAATACATTTCCATAACACTCTCACTCAAGGCACTGTGATCCAATGTGCACACAATTCGACAATTATCTGTACTGCCAAATCCACTTCTGTGTTACAACTGCTAACCCAACAAGCCTTTACATCTACTGAAACTTGGATGTCAAATAACCATCTCGCTCTAAACCCAAAGTCTAAACTTCTATTATTCACTCCCCAAAAAACTATCCCCCTTAACAAGAATCAATTTTCTGTCCACTCCCAAAATACTACCATAGGAGTTGTCCCTAGCACAAAACTCTTAGGTTTTCATCAATGATAACACCCAACATTCGGGTCTATATTATATATGTGAACGCAATGAATTGCGAACGCTATATAATTGACCCACAATCCCCAAAAACCCAAAATGTCAAACTGATCCGCGATTTTTTCCCCAAGGGAAAAAAAAAAATCAAAACACAAAATAAAAATATACCAGCTCCGAGATCGCACCACAGTGGAGGAAATGGTAACGTTCCGAAAACGGCCCAGTGATTTTTTTCCCTAGAAAAAAAAGATGGCTGTTCTGTGCTTTCGGTATTTTGACATTTCGTATAACTATGTTCGAATAAACAGTGTTCGCAATTCATTGCATTTGCTAAAATAATAGCGACCCTAACATTCAACCTCCATATCCACAGCAATATTAAACAATAAATAAATAAATAAAAACACACCAGAAACTGAGTACCCTGTATAGACATAACCATTTCCTCAACCCTACTGCAAAAAAAAAAAAAACAAAAACAAAAAAAAAAAAAAAAAACCTCTGGCCTAATCCTTTCTTCTACCATCCCTATTATATGGAGCTCCTATCCTCAATATCCAGTCCTCTCTGAAAACCAGACTTCACTCATGTTATAATAAGGTTGCCAAATTTGCAACAAATGCAAAATTCTCAGCACATCACTGTTCATCTTTACAGTAACTAAATTGGCTTGAACTACCACATTATCTCACCTATCTACAGTTAACTACTGCACATAAAATTATACATAAACCATTAACCTATCCTTCTCTTTCCTTCTTACGGCATTTGTATCACCCAAACAGACCTCTTGGATATGAAAACAAAAATACTGCTCAAAGTTTAAAAACCCAAACTCTCAGCTGGTCAAATGCTTTATTCTTTTACTGTGTCTAAATTTTGGAAAACTCTCCCAACTTCAATTACCTCCATCTGTAATCCCGCTCTCTCTAAGTCCCTTAGATAACATCTCCTCAAACTGGCTATGCTCGTGCCAAGATAACCCTCATTAACACTGCTCTACCTTCTTTATCCCAATTCTCTATGACTTGATGGTGTGTCAACTAACTGTTTCAACAAACAAACCCCAACTGCCATACCAGTTTTGTCACTCCAGGCTACCTTTCATTGTCTTCTGTCTACCTCTCACCTCCATTACTAACCACCACAGCCATCACTCTGTCTTGACAACTTCCTCTACTTGCACCTCAAATCTCTCATAGTTAATATCTAAAAATGGTCATCACACGTTTATACCCTTAGCAATCTATTATCCCTATGATGACTTTCTCTTGCAGAAAGTCCTCTAACAATGTTAATTACTTGCATAATGTAATTGGGTAGTATGTATATAATAAATCTGAACTTTTTGCTGCTTTGCAATAATTTGGTAGTATGTATACAAATAATCTAAATCATTTGCTCATACTATGTCCTAGCTTGTTACTGTATAATACCTGTTAGCTCTGGTATGTATTTGTATTTTGTACCCGACTTGTTAAGGTATGCCCAGCTTGTTACTGCACAAAATCTGCTAACTCTGTATGTATTAGTACTTGTATCAACTTGCTAATTGTATGTAGGGCTATTCTCCCCAGGCCTCCACTGAAAATGGGCTCACCTAGACCCAGTGGACCTTCCTGGTTAACAAATGCAATAAATAAATAAATCTCACATAAAACTATAATCTTAGAGGAAACACCAACATTCATTTTTAAAACTTAATCTTCCCCCTCTCCAGCAAGCAATATAAACCTGCATAGCGTCACACAACATATTACTACTCCCACCCATGGTCTATCAACAGTGTCCGAATCAACCTTAGATTGGATACTAGTATCCCACCCTCAAAATTACCCAAACTTGGGCACTTTACCAAACACTCTAAGTGACCACCTCCCAGCATATACCTATAGGGCTCACCCTCAAACAAACAATCAAAACACATTCTTATAGAACCTCCAGGAATCTTGCTCACTTCCACCAAAATAGACTTGTAAGCATTTTAAAAGCCCAAAACTGGAACCCACTAAAGACACTCCGCTTATATGATGCTGTTGACTATATCAACAAACTCTTTTTGATACTCTCAGCAGTTTAGCTTCAATACGTACTAAGCGGACAAAAATTAATCATGTCCCCTGATTAACAGAACAAACCAAACAAACTCATTCTTAAGAGACAAAGTCTGGAAAGTGTGGCTGAAAGATACAATAAAACAGAATGAACTCAACTACAAACAACTCCGTAACAAAGCTAAAAAGTTAGTGATACAGGATAAAAAGATTTACTTTTCCTCTTAACTATCAACCTCGTATAATAATCCAAAAATGTTCTGGAGGTCTATCTCCACTCTACTCAACCCACAAAACCCATCCCCTGCACCTGAAGAGTCTCCACAACCAATCTCCCATGATTAACACCCATTTCATCTCCACCATTCAAAAACTACTCAAAAGACTCCCCACCTAACCCAAACTCAAACCACCAATATACACTAACTCATTACTTATCAATAACAACCCCCCCCGTAGACAACGCCACTAGTACGCCCATCCCTTACAGTCCAACATGTAACCACCTCTCTGATCTTGAAGCTCAAACTCAAACCTTGCTCACTTTCTGCAGATAACCTTTCCCCAGAGTATCTACAACTAGCAGCTAGTGAAATTGTATATCCAGTTAGCATACTGTTAAAGCCATAGATGCTGGTCATCCTACCTCAGTAATCTTACTGGACCTAAGGCTTTCGTCACAGTATCACATACTAAGCTACTAAATCAACTATCAAAATTAGGATGCTCCCCGAAATCCCTTAAATGGTTTACAGCGACCAATCAATCAGTAAGGTGGCATAATGCACAATCTGATTATCAAGCTAACACAGGGGTCCCACAAGGATCCATTTTAGGACCACTACTGTTTAATACCTTCATCAATGATCTTCACAAAGCCCCCCACATCCAAAACCTCATCCAGTATGCCAATGATTCTATGCTAATATCCACCTCCAACAAGTTCTCAGATCTCCTCAGTTACACAAAAGGCCTTTACTTCTATGGAATCATAGCTTATTTGTCCACAACTTATGTTAAATCCCCCCAAAAACTAAACTTTTACTTCTCTACAAAATCACCAGACATCGACTTCAAATTCTTTGGCAAAGACAGTACAGAAATCGAAATAGTGAAAACAGCCAAACTGCTAGGCATAACATTAGATGACAAACTCACTTATGAACCACATATTCTCAATGCAATAAAGAAAACACACTTTAAATTAGGCAAACTATATTGCCACAAACTTTACCTGGTTAACTACACCAAAACAAAACTTGCCAGTACATTACTCATCCCCTCCCTTCTCATTGGTAGTGCCATTTTTACTAACCTTCACTCAACCCTTAGAAATAAACTTCAATTCTGCTATTATAAAGTAGCCAAATTTGCCCAAAAAACCTTACCATTCAGATCATTGCCAAACTATTACTGAACTGGCTAGAGTTTTCCCACCATCTCCACTTTACCCAACTAACCTTAGCCCACAAACTAATCTTCAGACCCAATGACTGCCCAGCACTCAACTCAATTCTACAAACATATGCTCCTACCCGAACACCAAGATCTTCTTGCAAACAGCTGTTAACCATAACAAAACAGCTTGACAATGTCTGTACTCCCATAGCATTGCCAAATTATGGAACAACTTACCGTCCTAAATAACACAAACTGACGATGCAAAAACCTTTAAGACAGCACTAAAAATCACACTAGCTAAATAATACATCCTGCAAATGCCACACAAACAAACCACCTTAAGACAGCCCAATAACTAAATATTAGGATTGTGCAACATACAATAACTAGTCCTACAATCCTTTTTATACCCAACGATGCAATATTTTTCCTTTACTCACATTACAGATGGTACTGGGTGAATGTCCATACGGTTCTACATGTGTAATTTTTATTCTATCTGTACTTAATGACTCCTAATGCATACCAATGTAAACTCTGTGCCGTGCTGAAGTGTACTATGTTTAACTCTTATCCATCTAGTTCCACCCTCACCACGACTGTTGAGGAAAAAAAAATAAAACTACTGGCCTTAAAATTTTAATTCATGAGTTCAGTCACAACAACTTCCAAAAATCATGCAGCCCAAGTACAGTTCCAAAGCAATAAGCCTTCATTTGTCACAAACAAGTGATCCTCAGTGACAAAAAAAATCACAAATATTTTAATGTTAAACATATCAGTTTTTATATGCTTAAAAGTAGGTGTGGAAAATACACGTTTGTTTAATTTTAAATTAGCCTATTCAAAAGCAAACAATATAAACAGGGCCACAAAAGTGCATTCTAGAGCAAGTACCCACCCCCACACACTACTAATTAGATCAAAACTGAAAAGGTTCAGGTCATCTTTCTGACAGACGTAAATGACAGAGGAATGCCTTATCCACACACTTATTAGAACACCCCAGACATTTTGATTTTAAACATCATTCTGGACGGTGAGGAAATGGAAGATCTTGAAGGGGACATCAATGATGTTTTGGAGAAAAAAAGAATTACGCTAGTAGTTATTGCACTATTAACAGTGTACTGAATTTATGTAAGCTGCCACACAAGCTGTAAAGGTTTTTTTTAGGGATTTCGAGGAATTTTATGTACTAAACCTACACTAAATAACAAAAATTATGTGAAGAATGTGTATAAATGCATATATGTTTAGTTACTTTAACCTCAATACTGCATTATACCAGAGGTTTGAACGGCAAATTCAAAACAGACATTTGTTCATGCCACTATTACCATGTAGTATTAGTATAATTCTCCCATTTACTGTACTGGCAGACATACCTGCACACTTTTATACATTACTAGTTTACTTCATCCACCGTTTACTGTATGTAATCATAAAAACTGTCCTGTCATGACAGTGTTTTGCAAAAAAAAAAAAATAAAATAAAATAAAAAAAAAAGGCATTTTTTTTCTGAGCTGTTAGTTTTTTTATGCGCACCAATACAGATGGATGGATATTTACTAGCAAATATTATTAGGCAGATGTATTTTTATATTTAGTGTTCTAATTAAGATTATGTTTCTGGTTAGATAGCTGTGTGTTTTTTTCTTGATTTTAGTTCTTGTCACAGTCCGGATGAAGGCTTTATTGCATTAGATACAAAAGCGATTTTAGTTAAATATCTTTTTGTGTGTACATTATGCTTTTCTTAATAACTGATATTGGAATGTGGGGTGCAAATGAATAGGTAGTGTCTTACTTAACTAGGATTTAGTTTGATCTAATCAATAGTAGTATGTAGGAGTACATTTGTTCCAAAATGCACTTTTACGGCCCTATTTATATTGTTTTTGCCTTGAATAGGCTGGTTTAAAAATTAAACAATACGTATATTTTCCACACCTACAAAGTTTTAAGACCACTAGTCTCCCTGTTTTTTATATACGGCGTAACATAAAAAGTAAAGATTGCTTACCTTTATATTCTAGAAGGTAACTGGAGCACAGCTGTTCATAAACTCTACTTGTTAGTTCTATGTCAAAGTGAAAGTGAAACTAAATAGGCTGGGAACTTCTCAGTTAAACAAAAAACATTTGGGATTTCCTTTTCATTTATTTTGAAACCTCAGCCAGAATACGTTAACAGTTAAAAAAAAAAAAAAAAACAACTGAAAATCTAAGCATGAAAATGTTCTGCATTCTCCATCAACAAAGCACAAATCTCAAAGTCTTAACTTTCCACATTTTTGAATTTGTGTTTCGTTTCACCTTTGCTGTAAACTTGTTAAAACAAAAGCTATGTATACACTTATTCTGGTAACTATCAAAACACAATGTTAAAAACTAAGATGATGAATCTGGGCATCTTGGGGCAATGCAGCAATTGCCTCATGTACACAGACAACCCTCTCCTCCTACCACCCAACACTACAACCTGTGAAGATGCACTTATATAGCCAAACTGGAAGCAAAGCTCTCTGCACCCAAGACTGGACTAGACAGTCAAGAGGAGAAGGTAAACACTTGCACCACACCACACTCATCACATAGTCCCTCAAAACCTACACCACCAAAATACACACATAGAAACACAAAACACACACCTACATTCGTGGAGGCTCTCAATAAAAACCTGCCCAAGCATCAGGGACATCCAAAGCATAAACGCAAGCAAACTCCACCCCCCAACACAAACCAAATGACACATAGCCCACAAACTCAGTGTGCCACTCAAGGCATAACAACGTACCCAACACTCTAGTCATAGGTGACTCTATAGTCAGACACACTGATGTTCCACTCACTAGACTAAACAAGGAGAAAGTTACTGCCAGCTGCCTGTCTGGTGCCAGGATCCGCCACATAACGCATGCACTCAGGTCACTCCACAATAAGTACAAATATGACACTGTCATTGTCCATGTTGGTGTAAATGACCCGAGATGTACCTCCCTGGACTACATGAAAAGAGACATGGAGGAGCTCTCCGATCTTGTATCCCAGGCAGGTATGACCCTAACCCTGAGTAGCATCCTGCCATCACCCAGAATGATACCACAGTACAAGGACAAAATGATTGACTTCAACAATTGGCTAAGCTTCTGGTGTCATTCTAAGGGGATCCAGTATTTGTCTGCCTGGGACGACATGACCGACAGTCCACAATGCTTTGCCAGAGATGGCCTGCACCCGTCGCCCTTAGGATTCCGGATACTGGCTAAGACTCTTGCAACCCCTATAGTGTCTTTTTTAGGCAAGGTTCAAATGACAAATTCACCACCGTAACAGGTACAAGCAAACAAAATCTGAGGGTAATGCTACTCAATGCTAGAAGTCTAAACCTCAAAATGCACTCACTCGAGGCACTCCTTAAAATGGAGAACATTGACATCTGTGCAGTGACAGAGACCTGGTTCAAAGCTCCAGAGAGCACCCCTGCATTACCAGGCTTCAATTTATACCACACATTTCGACCACCTAACCCAGAAAGAAGCACTAAAGGCAGAGGTGTGTCCATATTCATTAAGGATATCCACACCTCCAGGCTAGTTGCACAGCATAATGCATCCGAGATTATCCAAGTGCAACTAATTCTGGGCAAGACCGCAATCCAAATTGTAGCTTGCTACAGACCCCCCACCATGCCCCAGGATTCACATTCCTCATTTCTTGATACACTGGAAAGTATTAGGGTACAACCCAACACCCTAATAATGGGCGATTTCAACTACCCCACCATTAATTGGGAAAACTACTCATGTACCAACACTTTTGTTCAACGTTTTCCAGAATTCATAAATTCCAACGCCTTGGATCAACTTATTCACACCCCCACCAGGGGCAGCAATATCCTAGACCTGGTCATTACCAACATGGGACACCGGTGTTCCACACCAGAGGTCAATTCCTCGTTAGTCAGATCCGACCACAAGCTAATCAGCCTAGACATCCACATCCCATCCCCAGCCCCAATTAGGGAAACCATCGTAAAAAACTTCTCAAAAGCCAACTTCACACTTCTTAAGATGGAAGTGGCAAACTTCATGACACCCATGCAGACGGACAATAGAGGTATGACTGCCAAATACTACACAAATGCACTTTATAAGCACTTACACGAGTGCATGGATCATGCTATCCCTAATAGAACCAAGATGTTATCCTCCAAAAAAAGGAAGACAATCTGGTGGTCCTCTGCCATAAACAAACTCTACAACAGAAGAAACTGTTGCAAAAGAGTAAAATCCCATGACTGGAGGAACTCCCTGGTCAACCTCAGTAAGAAGCTGAAATCCCTCATAAAATCCTCCAAAGCTAGTTACAAAAACAAAATTGCCACCGACTCTAAAGACAACCACAAAGCATTCTATAGCTATGTCAAGAATCTAAATGGGAACACTCAGATCTGTTCTGAGTTACAGCATAATGGCACTAAATATACAGAACCAACTGATATTGCCATCATCCTCGCAGATAGGTTCAGTGCTAACTTTACCCCCCTCTCACCCCCTAGAGGGCCCATCTCTATACCGGAAGAATGCAAAGTTCCTATAATCACGGCTGCACAGGTAAAAACACTCTCCAAAGCCAAGAACACAGCATCCATGGGACCTGACAATATCCCAGGCTGCGTTCTACACTAACTACAGAATGAACTGGCACCCTACCCAAGTACCATGTTCAATCATAGCCTCACCTCAGGCTTTGTACCCACTGAATGGCGCACCGCGACAGTTATCCCACTCCACAAAGGGGGAGCCACGACGGACCCCAGGAACTACCGCCCCATTAGCCTGGTCTGCAAGGCCATGGAACGTATCATGGAACTCATAAACAAAGACATCGGTAATCTCCAAACTCTGGACCCTACTCAGTTTGGATTTGTAAAAGGCAGAATATGTCTCCTAAACCTGATTGACTTCTTTGAAGCAGTCACCAAAGCCATAGATGAGGGTAAAATGGTTCACGCAGCTTACCTAGATCTTGCCAAGGCTTTCAACACCATCCCCCACTCTGGAATTAGAGATAAGCTCACTAAACTAGGTATAAATCCCTATGTCACAAGATGGGTTGCCAAATGGCTCATGGACAGAACCCACACTGTGAAAGTAGTGGATTCCAAATCCGACATCAGACCACTGACAAGTGGAGTACCACAGGGTTCAGTCCTGGGTCCTCTCCTGTTTGGTATCTACTTCTCTGAAGTGCAGGCCAACACAGAAGGTCTTTATTAACAAAGTTTGCAGATGACTGCAAACTAGGAGCCATAATCGAAACTCCTAACGATGTGGACAAACTACAAAAGGGCCTCACTGAGACAGATACCTGGTGTCAAAGCCATGGCCTGAAGCTCAATGCCAAAAAGTGTATTGTCATCCCCTTTGGTAAAAACTCTGTACCCATGAACTACCACATAGCTGGTAGTCTACTTAATGCCGAAAAGGTTATAAGGGACCTTGGGACACAGGTGGACAGTAGTCTCTCCTTTGATAATCACATCGCCACAGTGGTCAGGAAATCCTTCTACGTGGCTCATCTCATCACAAAAGGATTCTCATCCAGAAAAAAAAAAAAAAAAGTCATTGTTCCCCTCTACTCATCACTCATTAGACCCATTATAGAGTACAACGCCCCTTTTGGTATGTACCTCACAAGACCTCTACAACAACTGGAAAGACCACAGAAATACCTCACAAAGAGGATTACTGGCCTCAAACAGATGCCCTATGCAGACAGTCTGCTTTACTCCATTGCATATTACCTACTCAGGGGCGATCTCTGCCTAACATACAAAGCTATGTCAAACCTAGAGCTGTTGGACATGCTCCACTTAAAGAAATCCCAATCCCTCCGAGCTACACGCTCTAGGGACCTTAACCTTGTCACCACAATAAACAGAACATGCTGGAGGGATAGATTCCTGTCCCAGAGACTTCCCATACTCTGGAACAGACTACCTATCTATGTCAAACAGAGCTCCTCATTAGCACTCTTCAAGAAAAATCTTGATGATTGGATGGGAAATGGGAAATTCACCCCGGGGATCACTTCTGTGGCTCTGCTCGACAGGGGCACAGGAAAATAATTTTCTTGGGTGGCGAAAACCAAGGTACATTTTTTGGCTAGGCTTGTACCTAGTACCTACCTATGAACCTATAATGCACTGAGTCAACAGGAGTTGCACATTCCTTTTAAAAATAACATAATCCATCCTAGACATGGATTACATTGTGTTTATATCTACAACTCTGTCCAAAATAATTACACCTATTTTTCCACCACTGCACTGACCTGCTACAACTTCCCCCATACACACACACACACACACACACACACACACACACACACACACACACACACACACACAAATGGGAAAGCATCAGTGAACAGAAATGCATCTGTTCCTTAAGAGCTCTGAAGGCTTAGTTTAGCACCACCTTTTCAGAAAAGTACCAAAATATAGTCAACTATGTCCAAAACAGCCAGTACAGTTTACCATGTACAGAAAAGGCATGAATTTGTCCTACTGGTCATATCACCTCATCCATGAAGCAGTGTGTTATGTTCTTATAAACTAACATTATGTCTTTCTTACAATGCGCATCTTCCATTCTTCTTCTCCAAAGAAAGAAATGCATTAAAAAAAAAAAAAACACAACCTAGGCAATGTCAATGTTGGTCCTGAGCTATGGGCACTTTTCCAAAACAATTTTCCTGTCTCTGCCCCATTCCCCAAACATACCTCTCAACTGTCCAGATTTTCAAAGAAATTCCAGGTAATTGCTTCCTATTTTGGTCTGTACCTTATAAAACTTGCGCTCTTCTGGCAAATCAATGAGGACTGAATTCACTAAATAAATGACAGACATAAGGATGACACAGCAAGAGGGTTGGTTCATTTTTAGGTTGGGGTGCCTTCTGTGCAGTCTGCATGTCCTCCTGGGCTTCCTCCGGGTGCCCCAGTTTCCTCCCACATTCCAAAGACATGCAGTAGAGGGATTGGACACTCTAAATTGACCACAGTGTGTGTGTAGTGTGTGGCATGGAAGAAAGCTGCAACAAGGCTAGCTACCTGGCGGTGTGAATCTTTGCTTTAGATGATGGTCACTGCTGAAGTAACACCCCAAACCAATATGCAAATATGGGAAGAGGAGTTACGGATGGATTTGAGTTTCAGACTTCATATCCTTCAGACTATGCACAGTAACACAAAGCATTTTTATTCCAGCAACTTTCTAAGCTTATAAGAGCAACAGTTAAAAGAAACTGTCCCCATTTTGGGCCTTTGTGCCCCCATTATCTTTGGCTTTGTCCAGATTTCTTGTGCTAGGAGACTGACAGGTATGCCCCAAAAACACACACAAAAAAAAAAAAAAAAAAAAAAAAAAAGAAAAAGGCCACACAGACTAATTCAAACTACTGTTACTTAGGATCATTTCTACCGTTCTTCTGGTAACTGAAAATCTGAGCTTGCATTGAGTTGTCACTTACACTTTACAGATCTGCATTTCTTTTTGATACGGTTCCATGCATTTCCTTTTGTTTTTTACCCTCATCGTCAGTCTAACTTCCTAAATGAAAAGTCTGAAACAAAAACATACTGTGAAGATTCAATCTTTTGTCAAACTTACATAAACCACAGTCCAAAATGGTAGCGAAGACAACCAGGCACTCTTGTCAGCTTAATATAACATAAAATTTATTCAAACAACAACGTCAAAAACATTGGTGAGTGCTTTCGCTTAATAGCTTCATCAGATCTTAAAGCAATTAAACATACAAAATCCTATTTAAACTAATTCAGACTTCCTATATTCAATCATAAACAAACTTCTGTCTAAGCAATTAAGTTAAAGGCATAAAGCACAGAACTGTACATAGAAAAAGCGCTTTGTAAACCAAAAGCAATATAAACATACAATTAAAAACAAATTCATGTGTGCATCTAATATAGATTAATACATTTTTAAAAAATATCTATATGTGTACTATAAAACATTCATTTATTCTCCTATTCTTTAAAAGAGGTTTTATGGAGGCTCCTTCATTGAGCCCTCTCCCTATATCTGGTCTCCTAGCAATAATAGAGTTGACCTCCCTAATTTCTGTAAAATTTCTATCACCCTCTCTAATACTTGGTTTTATGACATCTATAACCCTGAAAGTAAAGCTATGTCCTTCTCCGTTTGGACAGTGCATTACACGCAGATTTAATCAGAAAGTTATGTTATAAAGATGTTCTCTTATCCTGTCCTTTGAGGACACGGTCCGTCTTTTCTATATAAAATGAATGACAGAGTTCACACCGTGCTAAATACAATACATGGGGTGTAAGGCATGGTGCTGATGTCTTAAAAACATATTTTTGGTGTGTATCTGGATGTATGAAGGTACTACTGGCATTTATATACGGACAATAATTACATCTCCCACAAGGTTGTGTTGATGTGTCCACATCTATAGCTTTCCTGCCAGTATTATAACAAAGTAGCCTCTTCAAGTTCTTTTTATTTTTATAGAAGAACCTGGGTCTATGTCCTATTAATTCATTTATATCCGGATTGACTGTTAAAATAGGCCAATTCTTACTGAAAATATCTATAAGTTGTTTATTATCGCTAGTATAAAAAAGTGGAATCTTTAAAGAACTATTACTAAAGCTAGGAGTGATCACTTGTTCAACCACTCCTGTTGGTCCATAATATGGTTGTGCTCTATTTTTCCTCAAAATTATTAATTGATGTTAAATTCTCATTAATCACTTGATTCTTATATCCTCTGTTCATGAGACTGTTCTCAGTCTAGACTATTCATTTCTGTAACAAAGCCTTCTTCTGTGGGGTTTAGTCTGGATGCTCCAACTCATTGACCCTTGATTAAGACATACATTTCTATAACATGGTTTTCTAAACATTCCTGTATTTACAAGGCCATTTGGTAGTAAAATTATTTTTTGGTAAAGCATTTGAGGGTTACCGTCAGTAAATAATGGCAGACGTGAGAATTTCATACATCTTGGCGTTCAGAACATGCATAATGCAAAACTTGTTGCATTAAATTTTTAACTAAATTAGAGTAATATTTAAAAACTATCCCTAATTTTGGGCATTTGTTCCCCCATTGTTTCTGGGAAGACCTGCCCCACTGTGTCAGAGCACTCCCCTAGGGACATCTCCATATGTTCTTAAATGCTCTCTGTTCGGCAAGCCCTGCACAAGTTTGCCTGGTCGGTGAAGAAGCATACATGCGTATACTTTGTTCTGATCAGATTTACTGCTACCACACAGCTAGACTGCTATACTCCACCAGTGAAGGGTTACTGCAGACCTCACTGCTTCATTAGATGCGATAGAAACAGAGGCAACTGTTTAGCTCATAGGCTTGCAAATTTCCTGCCTCGTCAAATGGTTCAACAGAGTTTGCATCCTATTATTTTGTTTCCCCCAAGCAGGATTTTAATGGCATGATGCTTTTAATCCAAACTGTAGATGACAGTTTGCTTCCATGTTACTTGTAACAATATCTTCTTGAAAAATAACACGCTTTGAGTAAAATGCCCATATAAATCAGAACCTTAAGGACTTCCTTCAATTCTAAAAGGCTGATGTGAATATAAAGGCTAATCTACTTTTTTCTACTTCGCTCCAAACAATTCACATAACTAGGTTCTTGGACTCTGTTACAGGGAGCTTCCTTCACACCAGAGAAAATTCCCAGAGCCTCACTTCGGCATCAAAAAAGTACTTTGTGCCATCCTAAGCAAAAAAATAAACAAAAAAAAAAAAACATGGTCTTGTAAAGGAGCAGCCCGACTTACAAACACAAAATAACACACAAACACAAGAAATAATCTAGATTTGTTTTATCACATTTATTCTTTTATTACTGATCTGCAAAAAATATACACAATCGATTATTACCCTTATGCATTCGGCCTAGTCTCATCTAAAATGTATATTTAGGAGTACTTCATTACACATTACACAACATTTTCAGAATTGCTTGGACCTCTTCTCAGAGGCTGTCCTCACTATTTCAGAGTACTGACCTTCATCAATTAAGGAAGCTAAACTACAAGAGATGGGAATGAGGAACTGGAGTCTAAGAAACATCTATACAGACAAATGAGATATGGACTCCATGTCTGTCAAGTTTGCCCAACTGCTACAGCAGGCCCCTATACAAGTTCTACTCTTCATCCCACTCTTGTCATATATCTCAGGTACCCTTGTACCTCCCTGCGAAATATATTCCACAAATTCATCAGGCAATATATTTTACAGCCCAATCATACTCTCTATGAAACAATTATCTTCTTAAACAGTCTAGAATCTTGCCACGTCTTAACTATGTGCAACCTCTTATTTGCCCCTAATCTTACACCCAAAAAAAAGTCTGAAAATCCACTCACACCTTGATATTGTGATCTTCCTACATTATACCTCCCACCACTTCAATGTATGTGCATGTTGACCATCTGGACTATTTTCTCGTAATCTAGACTATTCTCATAATTCAGCACATCTACCCTGACAAATATTTTAGCAGCTCCCTTTTGCATATTACACACACACACACACACACACACACACACACACACACACACACACACACACACACACACACACACACACACACACACACCTATATCCATCTAAACCTCTCTCTCTCATTATATATATATATATATATATATATATATATATATATATATATATATATATATATATATAAATAAATAAAAAAAACAAAACATGCTGGAGGGATAGGTTCATGACCCACCCAGAGACTCTCCAAACTCTAGAAAAGACTGTCCATACATGTAAGCAGAGCACCTCCTTGGCCCTCTTCAAAAGGAACCATTGACAATTGGAAGAGAGATAGGAAATTCACCCTGGGGATCATGTCAGTCGCCCTGCTAGACAGGGGTCCAGTGAAGGGCAGATATATATATATACACACATATACAGATATACACACAGATTAGATATAGACATATACACAAATACAAAGACATATAGATTACATATTAGATATATCAGGTCTATATCTCATAGTCAAGTGTCAAAACTTCGACTACGAAAATACTGAACCCAAAACTGAATACTCCGAAGACTGAGAACAGCGATTTTTTTCCCCAGGGGAAAAATAAATAAATATTCGCTGTTCCAATACAAAATGCGAAACACACAAACAGTTTCAAATGTGGGGGGCTTTGCCCCCCCCACACACCCCCCTACTTAAATATCCCAACTTCGAGATTGCACCACAGTGGAGGAAATAGCAAAGCCACAGAAACGGCCCACCAAATGCTTTCCCTGGGAAAGAATTCGATGTTTCGCGGCGGCTTCATTATTTTCAGTCTTTGGACTTCCCAGTTAAAGGTTTCGGCATTCGGACTAGTAAACATTCAAACTTCCGATATACACCCAAGATATATATATATATATATATATACATACATACATATATATATATATATATATATATATATATATATATATATATATATATATATATATACATACATATACATACACACACACATACATACATCACGGAATGGTCAAACCATCCTATGGACAAAAAAAGAAAAGAAAGCACACAGTTGCAAGCAGAGGCAAGCCCCCCTGCACCCCGCTACTTAAATATACCAACTCCGAGATCGCACCACATTGAACAAAATGGAAAACTCCCCTTATGGAGACTTCCGTTGAAACGCTCGAACTTCTGCAAATTGGAACCTATGGTCTCAACCATATGAGGTTCGAACTTGCAGAAGTTCGACTATCTGATAGATACCGTATTTCTTTCTAAATAAGACCTAACCAGAGAATAAGGCCTAGCATGGTTTTTCCAGGGTGGTCATGTTTTTAAGCCCCAGTTAATATGGTCAACACATGATGGACGTGTTGAATTATAAAATAATATTACTGACACCCTTGATTGAGGTTATCGTACTCTGCTCGCCATTTTCAGACCATTCGGACACTCAACTTCTTCTCTTTGCAGAAAGTCATAAGACTCTTTCACTGGGAGTCCTCCACGATTCTTACTGTAACCCTAATCATCACTCACACTTGACTGTTGAGATCCGTGGCCCATAAACCCCTGCAGGTGTACTTTGATCGGTCAAAGTACAAACAACGCGTCTAAAACACGCGCCCATGATAACTAGCAGCTGTGGTGGTGTCTTCTCTTCATAACTGGCGCTATTTTGTGTTGCCACTCCAGTCGCACAAGTCTTCAATTAACCCCCCCCCCCAGACAAGATAAGTGCAAAAAGAAAGAGCTATTCCGTCGAGTACAAGAAAGGAATCGTGGAGGACTCATGGGGAAAGAATCTGACGGCTTTCTGTAGAAAGAAGTTATATCTCCGAATGGTCCAAAAATGGCAAGCAGCGTACGTTAACCTCAGTCAACAAGCCAACAAGCGAAACGCTAAAAAGTGGAAGCGTGGATCAGGTCAGCAACCATTATTTCCCAAGCTTGAAGACATCATCTGTGAGTGGATTGCTATCAGGACAGCAAAGTCTTTAGTTGTGTGAAGGGCTGATATTCAAGCATTTGACCTTGCAATGGCACCACAGTTATAAATATCCCCAGAAGAATTCAAAGCATCACAACATTGGCTGGATGGCTTCCTTCAGCAACATGAACTGTCTCTAAGAATATCAACAACACTGTTCAAGCTGGAAGATACTAAAGTTATTAAACATGCACTTGTGTTCAAGTCCTTTATTGACAGCATTGACTTTACTAAATACCAACTCTCCAAAATTATTGCTATGGGATGAAATTGCAGTGTTTATGGGCCAAGGATCTTAAACAACAATTAATCAGAGGGGTGCCTCATCAATCTGCATTCCCTCCACTGGTTATGAGAGTGCAAGTGTTACCTGTATTTTGGCAATTCGTCTAGATGGAAAGAAAACCCCACCTCCAAATCATTAGTAAGGGCAAGAAAGAGAAGATTGAACGTGTTTCAGGCATTTACATTCTTGAAACGAAAAAGCCTGGTGCACACAAGCAGTTATAAGGAAGTGGGTCGATGTAATGCTGCCACTTGTTTTGCGAGGTGGTGAAAGAGGCCCGCTAGTCTGGGATTCAGGCAGAACTCACCGCGCTAAAGAAATGAAGAAATTCCTAGCATGGAGGAGAACAGATCAAATAATGATTCCTGCAGGAATGACTGCCTATCTCCAGGCTCTTGATATTGCAATATACAAGCCATTCAAGGACCATTTGTGCATGGAACTCAATGACGACAGTGAAAATAGAATGGAGAGTAATCAGCATGGAAACTTTGTGAAGCCTAGCCTGCAAGGGGTCGTGACTTGGGTAAAAAATTCATGGGATAAATTTACTGACAGCTGTGTTGCCAATGCACTATGAGCAGGCTAGTTGGACAAGCACTGCTCATTAAAGGAGAGCTCTATTGCTAGGCATGACAAATTGGGGCCAATGGTGCTACAGGAAATGGAGTCGCAAGAAATTCAGGCCGAAATTCGGGGGATGAACACTTATGACAATGTTCCAGTAGAAGATGACATGACTACATTTTAATAACTGAATGCCAAGGTGCAAACATTCTGAAGTTGAAATGTTTGTTGCACTGTTTATGTAGAATTCTCACACAACTATCAACCCATTATTAGAACTGTTGTCCAATAATAGAAAAGTACGAAATAAATGTCAATTTGTGTACATTAATAAATGTCTATTTTTATAGAGCTTTTACATTTGTTAACTGGGAAATTCCGACTGGACCAGGTCCATTTCCAGTGGAGGCCCGGGGAGAAAGACTCCAGCATCAAGTTATACAAATATAGTACATACAGCATAATACACAAAACAGGTTACATCATGTATGCTGAGCATAGTAATATAACAAAAGATTAATAATATACTCCAGGTAAAAGGAGATCTAGAACATAGGTAAAAAGACAATGTCAGTTATACATTGGTAAGATTAGAAAATATATCAAGTAAGATTCTACAGTTAAAGGTTCCCTTTCAGATGACCAAGCCTACAGGGGATCAGAGATCCAGCATGTGATCAGAGAGGAGTTTGGGGAGTTAATAGTAGTATGGGTAGGGATATGTGATACAAGGGCATAACCAGGTACTAAGAAGGTGCAATTTGAGGGAGTTTTTGAATATGGATGTGGAGGGGCAGTGGACACGGATAGGGGAAGAGAGAGAGTTCTAATTTCTGGCAACGGTGTGGGAGTAGAGCGCTTTCCCTGCATTATTGTTAGCCTTGGTGATGGAGGAGAAATTTTTCACTGGATCTTAGGTACCAGTTTGCAGTATAGACAGTAAGTAGGTTGGATAATGAGGGGGGTTTTTTCAGGATATTTGAGAATATTGTAGGCTGTGCCCAGCTGGTGATAGTTAAGTAGCTGTGGTAGCTCAAGCCATTTTACTTCTTTTACTGCAGCACAGTGAAGGGTTCTATAGGTTGAGTTAGTAGCAACCCTGGCTATTTTATTGTAGCAAGATTCTAGTTTGTCTAGGTCACATTGTCTGATTTGGGTAAAGATTGGTGCTGCGTACAAAAAAGAGTTGAGAGGAGGTGGCTTTGTGCAAGAGTGACTCTTGCTTTTTGTGAGAGAAAGGACTTATGCCTGTATAAGGATCCTAGTTTTTTGTGTACTCATTTTATGGTATGTGAGATGTGAACATCAAAGTGGAGATTGTCTATTTCAATGCCCAGAAGTTTGGTGTGGTTAGAAAGGGAGATGGTGGTGCCATCCTTAGATGTTATGGTAAAGGAGAGGGTTTTTTTTTTTTTTTTTTTTTAATCTATTAGGGGTAAATAGTAGCAGTCCTTTTGGGATTTAGAATTAGTTGGATACCCAATATCCATTTTTCTACTGGAGTTAAAGGTATCTTGAGTGAGTGTATGCAGGGTGGTGGGAGATGAGGCGGAGCAGATCAGGGTTGAATCATCCGCATATTGTAGGAGTGTGGCATGTTGTGTAGAGCTATTGAGGTTATTTGTGAAAATAGTGAGCAATAGCGGGCCCAGTATAGAGCCATGTGGGACTCCTATGGTGGTTGGAAGTTGTGTAGACAGAGTTCCTTTCCACTGGACTGACTGTTGCCCGTCAGATAGGTAGCTTCTGAACCAGGCTATAGTAGAGGAGGTGAAGGATAATGATGTTAGTGAGTCTAGTAGAATGGAGTGGGAGACCACATCAAATGCTTCTGAGAGGTATAAGAAAATGGCGGATACACATTTGTTATCATTCCTGTGAAGGTTTATACGATTAGTGAAGGATAAAAGGGCTGTGGTAGTGCTGTGATGTGGACGGAAACCGTGTGGTAGATAGTAGATTGTGTGTGTTAAGAAATGTCATCACTTGCAAGTGGATGCATTTCTCAGGAATTTTGGATAAGGGGCAAAGGATGGCAATAGGTCGGTAGTTGGAGAATTCGTAAGAATTACCTGCTTTACGGAGAGGAATGATGTGAGATACTTTACAGAGTTTGGGTATGTAGGACTCTAGCATGGAGTGGTTGATTAGGATGTTGACAGGATATGATAGGGAGTCACTAGCCATTTGTAGGTATGCAGCAGGTATGTTATCAGCTGCCAGTGTGGTTGGCTTCAGTTTTAGGAAGAGTCTGATAGTTGAGGTGGGCACTGGTGATAGGCTGAAAGAGGGGTGGTGGGGTAGGTTAGGTTGTGACTGAGGTAGACTTTTTGGTTATTTGACTGGACAGGGCTAAAATGGATTTAGTAAAATGGTTGTTAAATTGAGAAGCTATGTCTAGGGTATTGTTAGTAGAGCTGGGTGCTGGAGTAGTGGTTTTGCCTGGCTTTAGTAGGGAATTAATGGTATGCCAGAATTTTTCTGGATTTGAATATTTCCTTTGGGTGCCAAGAAAATGGCTTTGTTTATTTTGGATTCAGCCTTGGCCTTGTTTCTAAGCTGTTGATAGTACTGCCTGGAGCTAGGGCTTTTGTCAGTTTTCCAGATTTTCCAGGCTTTATCTCTAGCTTTTAGTAAGGCTCTGGTATCCCTATTTAGCCAGGGTGCATAGTTGGCTTTAACTCCGATGTTTCTGCTGGGAGCTAGACTGTTAAGGATGTTAGAGAAGGTAGTATTGAAGTAGTCTAACCCATGTGTCCGTAGTGGTTCCCAGTTGCAGTGGCTTAGGACAGTATTTAGGTATTGTGGGGTAAGGTTACGGTCATCTCGTACGAATTTGTAGACTACTGGTTTGGGGTGATTGGAGTGTTTGTGGAGTAGGAACGTGGGGAGATGATCACTTAGGTCATCTGGGAGACAGCCTACTGTATAGTTTTGTTTGGGATAGTTGGTTAGTGTCCAGTCCAGTATGGATTCTTTCTTTGTTTTCTCATCTTTTCTAGCTGGTTCTTCAATTAGTTGAGAGAACCCATATAGATTGATGTGTAGAGGGGCTGCTGGAGTTACAGGCTGCCCAGTCAGTGTTAAGGTCTCCTAGTAGGATGGTTTCCTGAGGTACATTGTCCTTTGTCCAGTGTAGGATGTCTTTTACTATGAGTGAGTTGTTGCCTGGAGGTATGTAGCAGCATATTATATTGATCTTCTTGGTGTTTCTTATGGATAGGACAGAAAATAGGACTTCAGCATTTTGAAAAGTGGGTGATGTGGTGTGCAGGAACCGGAGGTTAAGGGTGTTTTTACAGAGAACGGCTACTCCTCCTCCTTTCCTGTTTGTTCTATCAGATCTAAGTGTATTATACCCTGGGGGTAGAAAGTCTTCATCTTTAATACTGGGTTTAAGCCAGGTCTCTGTAATGGCGAATACATTAGGGTTGTAGTGGGCTATGAATGCATGTAGGTCTGTTAGAGTTAGGATCAGCAGGTGAGATGTTTGTCTGGCTGAGAGGGGACCTGAATTTGTGTGAATGTCAACAGAGGTTAGCAGAGTTTGTAAGAGTGTCAGTATGTGTTTTTCAATCTTGTTTGTGATCTTGGTCTATGAGAGTTTTTCTTAGTGTGATGAGATGGTGTCATTGTTGTTAGTGAGCAATATGCAGTTGTAAGATTTATGATTGTGAGGCAGCTAAAGTGTGACTGGGTTTCAGAGGGTGGGCTAGTGTGGGTAGTGTGACAGGAGTAGTTGTGCAGTGGTAGGTCTGTAAGGAAGTTAAGAAGGTTAGTGATAGTAGAGCTAGTGATAGGGATGCGAGTGTGGGTAACGTGATACTACTTTGAGTAGTACAACTAGGACTCCTGGTTGGTTGTGTGTGAGGGTAGAGGTGTGTTGTTGGGAGTGGGATCAGTCTGGGATGTAATTGGACTGGAGGGTGGGGGGGTAGGATGAGTGGGTTGGGCTACTGGTTAGGGAATTGGGGGTTGGACTACTGGTCAGGTGATTAGGGGTTAGAATAAAAGTAGTAGTAGTGGGGGTGGGTGGGAATAGGGGGCAGGGGAGGGAGCAAGCCTGAGTGAAGCGGGCTAACACTGACTCCAAGTATAACTTTAGGCTTTGGTAAGTATGTAGTGTTAGCCTAAATGGTTATATGTTAAACTGAAATTTTAACTGTAGTTTAAACTGTATGTTTGCACTAAGTTACAGACTATGTCATGGGCAAAGAGTATAATTTTGACATTCTTAAAAGGATATAGAATAAAAGCTGGGGTTAGTTACAGATGAAACAGGAGAGGAAATGAAATGCTTTACACACACACATATAAATATAAAAGAGAGAGAAATGTATTTTTTATTTATTTGCAGTTTGTTTTCCACTGTGGTGCAGTGGTTAGCGTTGTCACCTCACAGCAAGAAGTTCTCTGGTTCAATTCTCGGCTGGGGTGCCTTCTGTGCGGAGTCTGCATGTCCTCCCTGTGGGTTTCCTCCGGGTGCTCCGGTTTTCTCCCACATCCCAAAAACATGCTGTAGGTGGACTGGACACTCTAAATTGGCCCTAGGTGTGAGTGTGTGCCTTTTGTGGAAGGTTGGGTGCCGGTCTGGCAACTCGACACCATAAAACTCCACTGCCAATCAGGAGCGGACAGGGGATCCATTGTGGCAACCCCTAACCGGGAAAAAGCCGAAAGAAGAAGATTTGCAGTTTGTTTTCCAGGATAGTCCATTGGGCTAGGAGGAGCCTATTTTCAATGGAGTCCTGGGGAGAAAAGCTCCACAGAAATACAAATACATAGTATAGAAAGAGTACAAATCCATAATATACATTTCAACTAAATGTTAAATATATATTTTGTATAGTACAAACCCATATTGCACAATTCAAACAGATGTTACGTAATACAGAAATAAAAGATTTTCATTAGGAAAATTACATCAGGTTAATTAAGCAAGTAGCATTTTTTTTTTTTTTTAGGGAATTACAATGAAGTAAGGATGTAAAACTTTAGGAGGTAGTGACAGGCAACAAAGTTTGTATGTATGTACATATACACATATATATATATATATATATATATATATATATATATATATACACACATATATATATATATATATATATATATATATATACATACATATACACACACACATACACACATACCTATATGTATATATATATATATATATATATATATATATATATATATATATATATATATATATATATCTATATATCTATATATCTATATATCTATATATATATCTATATATATATATATATATATATATATATATTAGATATTATGGAGAGGTGGAGGTGTAGCACTTATATACAAAAAAAACCTTGAAATGACCAAAGTAGTCCATGACCTTCCCCCACACAAAAATGCAGAGATCTTAAATCGCCAAAATAAAAATCAGCAACAGGAAACGCGCAGAGATCTTAAATCGCCAAAATAAAAATCAGCAACAGGAAACGCATCAATATCGTCTGTGGATACAGTCTCCCAGGTAATAACATAGATACCTTAGACACCCTTCTCAATGGTCTATCTAACTCTAATCCCCAGGAAACTATTATTTTAGGGGATGTCAACATAGACTGGAACCTCTGTTCCTCACAATCCCCATCCAACCACATTAACCTATATGGGTTCTCCCAATTAATTAAATCATCCACTAGACTAAATAAAAATATGAACAAAGGAAGTGCCCCAGACTGGATACTTACTAACCAACAACCTCATAACTACATTTACAGAACCCTCCCAGATGACTTAAGTGATCACCTCCCCATTTTTATCATAAAAAAACAAAACTAATAAAATCCATCAGCCCATTTATCAGACAATCAAGGAATAAAAAGAATTTCAATCCCTACAGCTTCCAATCTGATCTAAATCATTGTAATTAGTCTGTACTCCACCAGTTGCCTATGATGCAGCTGTGAACCATTTTAATCCACCTTTCTCTCCATCCTAGACTCACATGCACCCCTACATACTTCCAGAGCCAAACCCAAGTCAGCACCTTGGCTTACCAAAGATACCAAAATTAAAATTTCAGAAGGAAACTTGGCCTGGTCTAAATGGAGAACCACAAAATCTGTTACAGATCAAGTCAACAGGTAACTTAGAAATGACACAAAAGATCCATCCTACAAGACAAACAAAAGAAAGACTACTTCCATAACCTACTAACTAAACATCAAAATCATCCACAAAATGTTTTGGGCAGTTATAAATAAATTATTAAGGACCTGGGAAAGTTACCACTCCCACCTCCTCCACCCCAGCAGGAACTAACACTGATAATCTACCAGATACTTTACTGAGACCATACTCACTCTCACCAAACAGCAAACAAGACACCTCGACTGATGGTATGGGGCCAAATGTTACCAATGACAACACTACCTTTAGTCTACAACCTGTCCCCACCTGTTACATTAGAAAACTATTGTCTAAACTTAAACCAACTACCCTGGCTGCTGACCGGCTCCCAGCAGAATAGTTACAGCTGGCAGCTGATGTCATTGCCATCCCAATCTTGATCCTAATAAATAGGACAATAGCAGAAGTCACCATTCCCAGCATCTGGAAGATATTGCATGTCATACCTCTCCATAAAGGTGGAAACTCTCTGGAGTTATCCTATTACAGGCCCATAGCCATCCTCTCACCTTTAGCCAAAATCATGGAAAAAAGTGTATTCAGCCAACTTATGTACTACCTAATCCAAAGCAAACTTCTCACACAGCATGGCTTTAGACCCTACCATAACACCACAATAGCACTATCATTCACAGACTCCATCAACCAGAATAAGACTCCATCAACCAGAATAAGAACAGTAAAATCTAATCAGCCCTCTTTTTAGACCTTTCCAAAGCTTTCAATATGGTCAATCATAACAAGCTAACACTCTCACTTCGTAAACTTTCCCTACACAACCAAACCATCAACTGGTTTCAACATTACCTACAAGGTAGAAATCAGGCAGTGACCTGGCAAAATAGTCTATCCACCCTTCTACCTAGATTATTAGGAGTTTCACAAGGGTCCATATTAGGTCCTCTACTATTCTCAGTCTTTGTTAATGATCTCCAGACAGTCACCCCTGAAGCTATCTGTATGCAATATGCAGACTACTCTACTTTAGTCTGCTCAGCCAAATCCCTTCCAGAACTCCAAACCCACACCCAGTAAACATTTAATTTAGTAGAAAACTGGTTTTCCAGCAGACATCTTCTATTAAATGCTAATAAAACCAACCTTCTGCTGTTTTCCCCAACCTGACGCTCCTCTCAGGCCAGTTTTGTATCACATCCAACAACGGTATCATTATAGTCCCTGTTAACCACACCAAACTAATTGGGGTACTAATTGACAACAATCTGAAATCTGACCTACATTTTAACCAAACAATCAAAAATACCAATAAAAAACTGGGCTCACTCTACAGAAACAAAGCCTACTTAACCCTTTGGCCAGAACCAACACAGCACGTACCAACCTACTCTCCTCTCTCCTATATGCCTCACCCATACTCACTAGCCTCTCAAAAGCGGAGCTAAATAAATTAAACATCTGCTAAAACCATATTGCTAGATTCACTGTAGGATCTACCCATTGCACACATCACTGTCAAAATTTAAAAGCACTAAACTGGCTCAAGTTCCCCAACCTACATCTCTACAACCAACTTACTATATCCCATAGAATACTTTACCAACCAGACAGAGTCCTGGGAATACAACCCTTAATTATCCCTCACACCAGTAGCAGACCACAGAGATCTAATGACAAATTGATGTTAAAGACCTGTAATCTCTAACTACTTTCCAAAAACTTGGAATTTACTCCCTCCTGCCATAACACTTGAACCCTCTCTAACGAAGTTTAAAATTGCAGTAAAAAATTCTCACCAACCACTGGATATGTACCTACATTAGCCCAGGTTAATCTCTATCAGCTTACATTGCTAAGTGGCTCCCACTGTTTTCTCCTCATTGCTATTGGCACTTCTACCCAGATGGGTAGAAAAGATTAGAATGCAATATGCTAACTTACGTAAACAATTTTTACTATTAATTTCTCCTGGAATTATATATATGCATTATCTGAACTGTTGATATTATACTGTTAATTGTATTTTGTATTTGTTAAATATAATTTGTACTTCTGGAGCTTTTCTCCCTTGGCCTCCACTGAAAATGGATATGTATCCAGTTAGACTTTCCTGGTTAACAAATGTAAGATAAATAAATATATAGACAAATTGATATATATATATATATTAGATATTTATATGTATACATTATGTGTGTGTGTGTACATATGTGTGTGTATATATATATATATATATATATATATATATATATATATATATATATATATATATATATATTTATATATATATATATACACACACACACACACACACACACACACATAAATATACATATATAACATTTGTTTACCAGGAAAGTCCAACTTTGAACAAAGCCAATTTTTAGCAGAGGCCCGGGGAGAAGTGCTCCAGACCCATGTCTTTGTAATATGGGAGGAAACCAGAGCACCACGAGGAAACCCACACAAACATAGGGAGGAGATGTAGACTCCGCACAGAAGGCACTCCAGCTGAGAATCAAACCAGAGAACCTCTTGCTGTGAGGCAATACTACCGCTGCACCACTGCGTCACCCTGCTAGTTTCTGTCGCTCTCCCTCTCTTCATACAGTCACAAGAAATGGTTGCAGTATTTCAGATGACGCCTTAGCTATATCTTGTACACTGGAAAGAGGATTATACCTATTGGAGGTCACTCCCCTAGTTATGATCATATTATGAAAAGATCATATCTTACCAGTAGCAGGAGCCTTTAAATATACACCACTAGCAGAGGGACTTTTTGTATGACTTAAGTGCTCTCCTTTACTTTCTGGTTTTCATTCCACTTTTTAACCTTAGAATTATGTCTATAGTCCATAACTTTGCACAATTTTTTTACTGTTACTACATAGATTATTCATTTTGAAGCTTATAAAGATCTGTCTGTAGTAAAAATACCATAAGGCCTTTAAACCTCTAGTTTCAGTAGCTCTATCAAGACTGTTTCTTTCAGTATCCCCTCTATCTACACCATGAGAAAAAAAAGAGAACAGCAGAATGAAAATTATTTGGCATAATAGCTTATCTGCAACCACATTTGCTAATGTGTAGGGAGACTATTCTGCACTTTGTAAATTTTTATCCAAAACTCTGCAACTTTCACTTCAATCCGAAATTAAAAATCTTTTAAATACTAGTCTACTGAAAACGTTTACACAAAAAAAACTAGCTGCACATGGAAAATGAAGTTAAATAACCAATGATTTTGAACTAGGAGAGGACTCAAGACTGCATCTACTAATGTTGCCTTTACAGGGAGGTCATGCTAATCACATTCTGGTACAGGTTAAAGGATAAACAACACTGACACATGGAAGTACATCTCTCAACTGTCAAGAATTCTGCAGAATGTCCTGATTTTTGCCTCATACATTTGTTTGCTCTTCATAAAATTTATGGTTTTCTTACACATCCATGAGGATTGAAGTCACTAAATAATGAAAGACATTCAAGTTTCAGACTTCATATCCTTCAGAAAATGAATGTAAATGCAAAACCTATTATTCCAGCAAATTTTAAAGTTTTTAAAAACAATAATTTAAAAGCAGTTTCTAATTGTAGGCCTTTGCCCCCCTCCCCCACCCCACCAATTATTTTCAGCTTCCAGAATTTGTGTGCTATCGGTTTGACAGGTATGCATGAAAGTGAGGATTCGATTAGTGTAAAATCAGGCCATACCTTGACTGATGCTGGCGAATAAAAACAAAACAACATGTAATGACCTTCCTCAAAAACAATCAGACTTTTGCAGATCATGAAAGAGCAGCGATTTATGAAAAACAGCCATTTATATGGTACTTGATATTTTGAAGAAAACAAATGTAACAGACCTAATATAGGATTTACTTGTTTCATGTAAATAGTATTTTATTTCTTTAACACACAGGAAGGTACGGTCAAACAAGACCTGTAACTTCACTAGCAAAAATCGGTCCGCGGCAGTTACCTTTGATGTTAGACTGTCAAAGGGCTATAGGTTCTAGGCCTAAATCAGCAACTTGAGTTTACATCCAAGTTCTAGCTATGCAGAACATGATCTAGAAGAGAGTTCTGCATTCCCGAATTGCACAGTATCTGCTCCGCAGCAGTGTGAGGGGATGATCAAAATGTTATGGCAGTTCCTTGATGGCATTACTGAAGTAGAACAAAATGATGTAAACTCGAGATCAACTTCCACCTCTTTCCACAGTGATAAGAGTAGATACATTCTTTCTACACTGGTCATCAAAATATTAAAGGTCAGATTTGAAAAAGGATTAGTTCTTAATAGTTCTAAACTATTCCCAACCACAGACTCTAACCATCCGCAGAAATAAGCAATGCACATTTTTCTGCTACTAAACTCCAACTTGAAAAGCCACACAATCCGTCTGAATTAACCTTACAAAAATTCATTAAACATTCAATAATTTACCATGAAAAGAAACCAGCAAAAAGCCAGATACAGTCTACAGAACCAATCTACCTAGCTGACACTGTAAAACTACCTTTGGACCACTAAGAATCTAGCCACTTTAGGCCCTTGAAGCACACTGTTTTTACAGATTAAGTATCATGTCAGTAGTAATGTGCAATTACCTCCTTCTAGTGCTGCTGCAATACTGAAAAGTGCAGTCTTAACACAGCTGTTTAGCACTGTAGAAGAAAATTTATGGAGCTTGAACTTCCCCCATTCCATCGCTGCATTTGTTTATACATTTAACCTACAGTTATGGAAGGGGTAGGAGGGATGATGAGAAGCAGAAGATAATTGCAGGTTGGAGGGAGAGAAGCTGATGCTTGCTTTGAATGTTAGTGCAGCAATATAAAGACCGAGATGAAGTAGGTAGAGGCCAGCCAGGGCAGAACAAGGTCAAGCCTGACTCTTTTAGGGTAGAATGAAGGACAGGTAGAGAGCAGAAATACCAGTCCATCAGGCTGAGAGCATACGGAAGGGGGTTGGTGAGGAGAAAAGAATAAGAAGTTATGTACTCACCATAACGTTCCATCTGAGTAGGTATCTTCATTTGTCTGCAACCTTTGGGTATCGGACCCGATCTTGGATCCGAGCCGGCAACTTATTTCACAGCCAACAGATCCAAGCTCCTAGCTCCTCCCCTTACCCATAACCCCCTGCTAACCCTCACTGACCTCAGATCAAGTTTGCCCATATATAAGCAGCTAACAGGCTATATACATCCCGAAGGAACTAAGGAAGGGACATCCAGAACTAAAATCTGAAGATCAGGGAGAAAGGGGGGGATGGTTGCAGACAAATGAAGATACCTACTCAGATGGAACGTTATGGTGAGTACATAACTTCTTAATCTAAAGTAGGAACTTCATTTGTCAGCAACCTTTGACACAGAGTCCCCAGCTACCTGGATCTTGGGTGGCCTTCATGGAAGGATGTTCCGGAGCACTGTGGAGCCAAAGGATGCTCTCCCTCTGGAGATAACATCCAGCTTATAATGGTTGATAAACGAATGGGATGAGGACCAAGTAGCTGCAGAGCAAATATCATCAAATGATACTCTAGACCTAAAGGCAACAGAGGCAGATATAGAATGAGTAGAGTGCGCACGTACTGCCTGAGGTGCGGGCCTTCCAGAACTTTCGTAGGCCAAGAGAATGCACTGTGATATCCATCGTGACAGAGTGATTTTAGAAACAGATTTGCCCAAGTTAAATTTGGCAAAGGAGATGAACAACTGGTCAGATTGTCTATGACCAGCCGTCCTATGAATATAGAAGCGCAGTTGTCTGTGCACATCTAACGAATGCAATTTGTATTCTCCTTTGTTTTGATATTTAGGAAAGACAGGCAGGTTAATAGATTGACTGATATTCGCCTCTGAGGCCACCTTAGGAAGAAATGAGGGACTGGTCCTGAGGTATACTCTATCCTGGTGGAAGGTCAAGTACGGGGGTTTTACACAAAGGGCCTGAAGCTCAGAAACTCTTTTCGCTGAAATAATAGCAACCAGGAATGCCGTTTTCCAGGATAAGTACTTAAGATCAACCGAAGCGGCAGGTTCAAAAGGGGGAGCTGTCAAGGCCTGTAAGACTAGTGATAAATCCCAAGGGGGTACAATGTCTTTGATAGGGGGTCTGAGTAAGAAAGTACCCCTGAGAAAGGTTTGGCACAATTTTGCCGTGATCAAAGGCCCTGATTCATGTCCCACATAGTAATGAGAAATAGCTGCTAGTTGAAACTTGACCATTGAGCAGCTAGCCCCCTGATGAAAAAAGACCTGTAAGGAACTCCAACACAGTCGGCAACGGTGCTGTGAAGGGATCTAAATTATGATGCTCCGCCCAGATGGAGAAACGCTTCCACTTACTGCGATAGACCCTTCTAGTGGAAGGTTTGCGTGCCGCTACTAGTATGGCTGTAACTGGGGAAGATACCAGGAGTCCTGACTAGGAGTGGAACTGGAGCAGCCAAGCTGTCAGCTTTAGGCTGTCCAGATTCGGGGTTGGGAGACCTAGTGGGGGAGATATTCGATCCGGTAGGGGATCCAGAATCCAAGGAGGATTCACCAGGTGAGACCACAGGTAAGGGAACCACGTTTGACGAGGCCAGAATGGGGCAATGAGGATCATTCTACTCCCCAACCGACTGGCTTTCTGTATGAGTTTCAGCATCAGGGGTAGAGGAGGATATGCATAAAGCAGACCGGGAGGCCAAGCATGCACCAGAGCGTCTTTCAGGGATTCCCCGAAGGGGGGAATTAGAGCGAAGTAGCTGTTGCATTTCATATTCGAGGGAGAGGCGAAGAGATCGCAACAGGGTTGCCCCCACACGGCAAATATCCGCTTCGCTACCTGGGGATTGAGAGATCAATCGTAAGGTGAAAGGATGGTGCAGCTGAGTTTGTCCGCTAGTATGTTGGACCGTCCTGGAATGTGCATTGCAATAAGAAAGCGGTTGGTGGAGATCGCCCATTCCCACACTCTCATGGCCTCTCGACAGAGAGGATAGGACCTGGTTCCCCCCTGTTTGTTGATGTACCAGACAACTGACATGTTGTCCGTCTGTATCGCAATAGTTCCTACAGGAAGAAGGTTGTGAAGTGCCTGCAACGCCAAGAGCACCGCCCTCATCTCCAGAACATTGATATGCAAAGAGGTCAATGTGTCGTGCCACGTGCCTTGGACCGTCCTGCCTGAGCAATGTCCCCCACCCGAGGTGAGAGGCATCTGTGGTCACCGTGGCGAGGGGGAGAGGCGTGGAGAAGGGACGTCCCGTATGGAGGTCCGGGGAGTGGAGGCACCACAAGAGAGCCCTCCTGCAAGCCTCATTGAGGGGAATAGGATGGCTTAGGGGGTAGTGTAGAAAGGACCACTGGACTTGAAGGGTCCACTGCAGGACCCTCATGTTGAGACAAGCTAACGGCAGAAGAGTGATTGCCGCCGCCATGGAGCCTAAAGCCCTCAGGACCATCTCCGCCGGTGGAGCTTCTAATTGGAGGATGGCCCGCACATGAAGCCTCAGGCTTTGCAGTCGTTCCGCAGTCAGGAATGCTAGAAGGCACCTAGTGTCAACTTTGGCCCCTATGAACTCTATCACCTGGGTCGGCGCAAGAGAGGACTTGTCCATGTTGATAGTGATGCCCAGCCGGGGGGCAAGCCGAAGGAAGTAGTCCCTAGCTGAGCAGAGTTTATGCCTTGTTGGGGCGGTCAGGAGCCAGTCGTCCAGGTATGGAAAAACCTGTATTCCCTGGAGTCTCAGGTGGGCCGCTATCACTCCTAATACTTTGGTAAACACCCTGGGGGCTGTGGTGAGACCAAAGGGAAGGACCCTGAACTGGTAGGGACTGGCTCCCAGCCGGAAGCGGAGAAACCTCCTGGATAGTCTGTCCATCCGAATGTGGTAGTACGCATCCTTGAGGTCTATTGAGCACATCCAGTCATTCTCCCGCAAAAGGGGGAGGATGGATTGAAGGGTGACCATCCGGAATTTTTGTTTGGTTACTAACCGGTTCAAAAAAGAAAGGTTGAGAATTGCCTGAAGTCCCCAGTCTTTTTTGGCACCAAAAAGAACCTGGAGTAAAACCCTAATCCGAACTGGCCTGGGGGGACGGGTTGGATGGCTCTTTTTTTCTAGGAGCTGCCAAATCTCTGCAGCTGCTACCTCCCTCTGATCGGGTGGTACATTGGGGAGGTTTCTGATTTTGGGAACGTGGTAACCTCTAGATATCATGCGAAGCACCCAGCAATCCGTAGTGATGGACTCGCAATCTGCCAGGTGCCTCGAGAAATGCCCCCCGACTGCCTCCACAGTGAAGCAGTCGGGCCACCCCTCAGGGTTGCTGCATGGGCCGATCAGAGAAGGATTCTCTGGACCCAAAATTTTTCGGGCCCCCTCTGCCTCTAGGATGGCGTCCTCCCTGTCCTCCTCTGCCACGGAAGGACTGGTTGTCCGGAGCAGGTTGGGAATGCTGCGATTTCCGGAACCACATCTTCTTCTGTCCCTTTTGGTTCTTGGAGAAGGACCTTTGGGGTGCAGAGAAGTGGACTCCGATGGCAGACAGCGTCTTCCTGTCCTTTTCGCTCTGGACTAAAGTCTCGCAAACGGTCTTGCCAAATAAAGCAGAACCATCAAAAGGGGCATTCGCAAATGACGCCTTGAAGGGTTCTGCAAAGTCACAGTGTCGGAGCCAGGCCTGACGTCTCATGACTAGGCCTGCTCCGCTGGCTCTAGCGGCTCCCTCTGTGGCATGGGATAAAAGCCTCATAGAGGTATTAGATATTGATCTTAGAGTGGCCATGCGAGTGGAATACAACTGCTTGTCTTCCGCCGACATGGACTCCGGAGGGGAAGCAGCGTACTCTTTGATAAGGTCTCGTTGCATCCTAATGACATGTGCCATGTAGTTCAGGGACCTTACTGAGAACGCCGCTGAACTAAAGACCTGCTTCCCTAGGCGATCCATCGAGTGGGACTCCTTGCTCGGTGGATGCACAGAGGGGCTCTCCTGAGCCAATTCCCTCTTGGTGGCTGCCGCCACCAACATGGCATCCACGGGGGGACCCTTGCTCCAGTGGGACTTCTCCGAAGGGGGACTCAGAATCCTATCGGGGCATTTGGGAACTGGCTCCACAGTGTCCGGCTCCTTCACGCCCTGGTGGTAATCAGGTCCACCAGGGGGTCGGCCAGAGGGGACACGCAAGAGGTAGATGGGCCTGCTTTGAACGCCTCCAGGAACACGGATTTGTCAGAGGAAGCCTTGGGGGCAGACCACCCCCCCTGATCCTAAGCATTTCCATGATGTCTCCGAAGGAGACATCCTCAGGGGGTGATCTTGGAGAGCCTTCCCAGTCATCCAAATCCGTATCTTCTGTTAAGGACTCGGGGGAGTCCACGTGCCTCCTCTTACACTTCCGCTTGTGATGAACATCCTCGGGGGGGGATGTCAGAGGAGGACTCACCAGAAACGTCCTGTTCCAGTGGAACGACCTGAGATGTCAAAGCAGGCTGTCCCTGAGGCAGAGTGACGGAAGCCTGACCCAAACGAGAGGGAGTGCGGGATGGAGCCGTAGCAGGGAGCGGGGGCCTGGATGCCCTCAACAGTGCCCTCTCCACCACCTCGAATGCAGAGGGAGAGCCGCTCTCAGTGGGATCCAAGAGTCGACCCTTGCCCGGATCCGAAGGGCGGATCGGAGCCGGTGCAGAGACAGACGGATCCAAGAGGCCAGTGTGCTCCAACCTGGATGGAGCCGAAGGCACACTAAACCTCCCGGATCCGAAGCTCAGAGCACGGCTTCGAGAGCTCAGATCTGACAAGGATGGATCTGGCAAGCTCGAGGGGAGAGTCGGAGCTCGGATCCAACAAAGATGGATCCTTCAAGCTCAAGGGGAGAGTCGGCGCCGAAGTACCAGATACTGTCGGCGCCGACCCGACCCCGGCTCCGAACGCTCCAAACCCAGGAAGTGGGTCGGAGAAGGAGGTATCGAGGCAAAATAGGGTGTTGAGCTCCCCCGGAGGGGGGGGGCAAGAGCACTCCCATCTGCATTTGGGCCTGGATGAACATTCTCATCACACGGTCCAAATCAGCTTCCAACAGGCTGCGTGTTGATCTCGACAAGGCCACCGAGGCAGGCCGGGAGTGCCGCCTCGATGACCTTGACAGAGATCGGGTCTCGCCCTCCTCGGGGCCCGGTGAAAAGCATGGGGACCGGGTCAGAGAAGGAGGAGACCTAGACCTGGAAGAGCTAGAGGGAGAAGCCTGCTTAGCTGGGGGGCCGACGCGGAGGCCTCGGCCCTCCGCTTGTAGTGCTTCTCCCTCTTTTCCTTCCTGGCCTCCCCCTCCTCCGGCGCAGAAGTGGGAGTTTGAGTTCCGGACAGGGGGAGAGAGGCAGGAGTGGCCGCCACCAAGGCCTGGGAGGAGGCCAGAGAAGTACAGGAGGCTGAAGCCGAATCCGGGGGCAAAAGTCCCGCCAGGATTAGCTTCGACCTCCGGTCCTTCAGTGCCCTGGGGTTGAACGCAGCGCAAATTGCGCAACCAGAAGATAGGTGTTCAACCCCAAGGCACCGGACACACCGAGTGTGGCCATACGCCGGTGAGAGCTTATGGCCACACTCGGTGCACTTGGAAAAAATCAACTTTGGTGCCTCAAGACATTTTTTTTTTTTTTTTTTTTTTTAAACTACAAAAAAAAAAAACACTCACACGCAAGGCCCCAACTTACAAGAGCACACTCACACACTACGAACCAGTGAAGGGAGGGGAGGAGAACACAAATTACCACAAAAAAAAAATTAAATGTAAGGTTTTTAATACTAAGGAACCTAACCACACACACTTTAAGGGGATTTACATGAAATAAATATATCTAAACCACTTATCTGAGCAGGAGCTTGTAACCTAGCTGCTGAGTCTAAGCGCGGCAAACTAGATCTGAGGTCAGTCAGGGTTAGCAGGGGGTTATGGGTAAGGGGAGGAGCTAGGAGCTCGGATCTATTAGCTGTGAAATAAGTTGCCGGCTCAGATCCCAGATTGGATCCGATACCCAAAGGTTGCTGACAAATGAAGTTCCTACTTCAGATACTGAGCTAAAGGTAAGTGACAGATGAAATGAGATATAAACAGCAGGTGAATAGATCAGGAAATGAGTGGTCTCCTTTCCCTGATAAAAGTCAGATGAGATGACCCACTACCACAGTGTTAAGACCTTCATAGAAGAAAGGTCAAATGTCCTACTGATACAGGTCATTCGCTGTTTCACTGAAAATTGTAGGCAAAGGCATTTATCTGTAGCAGATGTATGCAAGACTCAAACATGTCAGCACCACCTGGAATGTACACTTACACCAGTTACACTGCTTCTGTGATTTAAAATCAATAAAACTATTTAACTAAACAGTTATGGTATGCACTATAACACAGGTAGGCCAATACTATACTCCTACAGTAGGAAGGTTAACAGCTTTAGCTTTTTTTTCCCCCTTTTCTAACTGTCCAGAGCATGTCCAGGCAACTTATGCTGATGTTTGTCCCTGAAAAGTTTGGGGCTTACTTTAAAAACTGCCAGACTTGATAGCTCAGTCAGTAGAAGGTACAGTAAAGCGGCTTCCTCATAAAGTACAGGTTTCACATTAGGATGTAGCAGCAGTCTGCCTTTAAGGTGGTCTAAAAATATTCGGGGGAAGTCAGTGACTCATCATTTCAACGGTCTTTCCTTTATGAAGGTTAAAGACTCCCATGAAATACACATTAGAATAGCAAAGGCGAAAGTGATAGAGAGGAAAGGCAGCCAACAAACCACATCACTGAAGCTCATTCTGGAAGAATGAGCATCTTCTAGCCTTGATGAAGACATTTCTATAAATGAGCTGAATGGAAGCTCTCTGTGCTACGTTTATTACCCTAAATGCTCACTCCAAGAAGTCTGTATTTTGAGCATGTAAAGTAATAGTACAAGCCAGTCATTTATACTGAGAAATTGGAACAATAAGCCTTGTAATGCTGAAGGTGCTCCATGTTGCAGTCAAACCACCTTCTGGAGAGCAGAAACTAAACATTCTAGAGAGCAGAAATTATTGTCTGACAAAGTCAAAGAACCAAGGTTGTAGAGGCCAGAATGGGACTAGGAGAAAAAAGGAAGGTTGCCACCTGCTTTGTTCCGTCAATCACTTGAGGAATGGAGGTAGAGGTTGGAAGCCATACTGAAGACCAAATAGCCATGAACCAGTAGGCATGTCCTGAAGTATTCCTTTGGACCTAGATAATAGAAGAGACTGCACTTGGCACTACTAAATGAACTCAGCCTATTAATAATTGAGGACAGTCACAACCTCTTGAGAAACAAGTTGTTTATGAAAACAGAACCATATCCTGCTTAAATTGTCTACAGAAGATTAAGTTCTGACATCATGGGTGTGGGAAATGGGCAGTATACCTTTAAGTGCATGCAAAAGGGCTTATGCCTGTAATACTGTCACAACACTTAATTTAATACATCAATTTCCTAGCTAACAGGAATTCGACTAGCCTATCAGTGTGGTATACAAGGCTATAATCTGAAAACCAGGAAGCTGGTTCATCAGTCAGATGCTCACTGCAGGTTCTGAAAGAGCATTCTGGATTATTGGAGTGCCGATGGCCCAGTGGGAATTGCTGTTGATGTAGCCGAAGGCATACTCAGGTAAATAATTTTTTGAGTGGAGATGAAGGAACGGCCTGACAGGGTTTTACAGCTATGACCATTTGGTAGCCTTGTGTTGGAAAGACTTAAGTTTGAGTTCATAGGCGTTTACTAGGCTAATGACAAGGGCCTCTTTTTAAGCCTAGCCATGCATCTCAAATCTCTGACAAGTTCTGATACCCTTGACAAGCGTAAGCAGGGGTCTGGGAGATGAAACATTGACAGGTTACCTGTGTCCATCAGAGACATGGGTCCCAAACCAGGGATGAACCAAGGGAGTGGTACAGTTACCTACATAAAATTATAAACGTTACTCTAAGTCATGTATATGTTGACAATAGCATGTAAATGCTATGCAAAGCTGGGATTTTTGTTTCCGTTTGGAATAAATCTGTACTTCTGTATACATTTTTGCCTCTATTGCGTTTTACTGAGCTTACAATATATGGATAAACAAATATATGTATACATTAAATGGGGTAGTGGAGTCCTGCCAAAGTTGGCATCTGTTTGGTTAGAGACAATACAGTGCATTCTTCCACTACTTATTTCAGTGTTGGCCAACACTTCCCAGTGAGGTGTGATCATCTACTTGAGTTTGAGGAATGATGTTCATGTCAGAACATAAGAATACTAAGCAGGTGATTACAAAAATTCTAAGATTCAAAGCCATATGCACTTTTATGTAGTCACAACAAACTGTAATGCACTTTTATGTAGTCACAACAAACTGTAATGGGTGGCAAGAACTTAAGCCCTCACCTCTCAAATTGAGCAGGGATGTACATGGTAACCCTGGTATCAATTTACATCTTTCCAACCAATTACCAGATTAGCAATAAACAAAAGACAAAGTAGTGCTTTGTATTAACTGCAGTGATAGTGTATTCTCAGTCTATGGAATAAGTTGAGTTAGGAATTTACCTATCTAGTAAGTCTCGTTGATTTGCTGGTGTAAGTTTAGATCCCTAGTATGGGTATTTGCAGAGCCGCCAACTTTGCAAATAAATACGAGGTCAAATAGGAACAGAGTCTTTTATGGCTCAAGGTGCAAGACACAAGTCACTTCAAAGGAACCAGTAGGCAAACAAGTATAAGGAGAATGGTGCTAATCTCTCAGGGTAGTTAAAATTTAAGGCCTTTAATTTTCTTGGGTCATTCCAGCTGAGCAACATGCCTGGATTTCTACATATCAAAGGGAGCACTGTAATTGATGACGGGTCTGATAAGGGAAGAGTACAGCGACTTCTTTGGATCTTGAAGATATTCTTTTAGAACTGTGCCAAACAGAAGAAAGGATTTCTTGACTGCTGGGAAAATCACACCAAATGAAAGAGCTGTCCACATAATTACCCAGGTCTCATAGGAACACATCTGTCTGAAGAGGAGTACCATTTATAATATACGAGGTGGAAGCAGCTTTTTTGTTTAATGTTACTATGGTACATCTTTTCACATTTGAACAGGTTTTCAGTAGTCCAGGTGTATGCATACTCCGGCCTTTGTTGGAGCAGTTTAGCATCAGTAGAATGCAGAGAACAGTGCCCAGCTTGCAGGCATCAGCAAACTTGGTTATCCACACTTATGGGATATTGACTTGGATGTCTGCAAAATAAATAGCACACAGAAGAGGACCCAACACTTATCCTTGTGATGCTCCATTAGTTAACATTTTATGTTCAAAAAAGTGTACCGGCAATTATTACAACTTGGCATCTGTTGGAAAGCCTATCTAGATCAAGTTAGTTGCCTATGTCTGCATAAATGATACCATTCCACAGCCTTACATACAAGGCTGGTGAGGCTAACGGACCAATAGTTACCTGGGTCTGTAAAGGGGCCACCCTTGTGCAAGGGAGTCACAGTAGCTGCTCTCCAAGCATCAGGCAAAATGCCTGTGGATGGGCAGAGTCTAAACAGTTTAAGCAGCCTCTGAGAAAGTCCTTATCTGGCACTGGCACCAATGTGAATGCAGCCTAGTATGTTATCTGATCACAAAGTATTATTATTTGGAGCCTCCTGACAGGGATTCCAGGACTTGTTCCAAGGCAATTTCATTGGGAAAATTAAATTTTCAAAAATAATAGGGCCATCAATGAGGGCAGATGCGGTAAAGTTGCACTACATTTTTCTGCCAATACATTAACTATAGACTTGGATCAGAATGTATGATATTATGGATAAGCCAAGTGCTTTTGTTGAACATTATTCCTTAATTTCCTGACAAAACTGAACACAGGTTTGTAGTTTCCTTAGGTATTTGTAACAACCTTAAGTTTCCAGTCTGCTTTACATTTTTCTAAAGGTTCATTGCAGGCATAATGCAGTTATGTCTTGAGGAAGGGGGATTAGGATTTTATTTATTTATTTTTATTTACAGCTTTTTAATTTTCCATCTTTTGTTATACAATTTTTTTTAATACGGGAAATCCATCAGAGAGGCTTATTCTGTGATTTATCATTACATTTATAAAATTGGTTAAAGACTTTTTAGGTGCTTTTAAAACTTGGAGGTGCCTGCAGTAACCCTCTCAAAGGGGGTCCACTTGCAGGCAACTTATGAATTTTGCACAGATTTTCCACAAGTTGAAAGTCTGTCCTAAAGGAGTCTATAAAGATGGTCTCTTTTGGTGGTGGAGTAATACCACTAGGCCTGGCAGACGACTGATAGCTTGCCCGAATTAACTACTGATGAGGTGTGCGTGTGTGTGTGTGTGTGTGGGGGGGGGGGGGGGTACTGGCAGAGGCTAGATTGTTAAAGGATCAGGGCAAAGATATTATAGCCTCTAGTGGGTAGTTAATGAACTACAGGATAAGAGGGAAGAAATAAATAGTCCAAACTAGGCTCCATCTTAATTCCCTTTCTCTTCACATTTGTGTAATCCAGGAAACTCTTACTACAGATAACACAAACAGACCAAAGTTTAGAACTCATCAGATCACTCTCACCCTAATCATGCGCACCCTAATGGAGTAAATGTATTGTCTATCAGCATTCTTTGGCAAGCACGTTCTCTACATACCATACACAGACAGAGGAGACCCCTATCCATGTATGGCTTTGATCTAGGGCAGCTTATGGGCTGCCCTAACTAGATTCAGCCTGATTTGAGAGAGTGCATTTCACATGGATACAGTCCCTTCAACCATGGGTCACCCTAACAGTGATCAGTTTGCCTTGCTCAGATGTGCAACTACAGCCTGCATGCAGTCCCTAAAAGTGCTATACCTCCTCACGAATCCAAATTATACAACACTTGAACATTGTCCATTGCATGCTAGTGGGCAAAAGATAGCGAAGGACTAAAAAATAGGTATCAACAGTAGCTTATTCCCTGGGTAAATATTTTTTAAAGGTCATGCACACAAAGTAACACAATCTTACATGAAATATGAAGGTAAGGTAAGGTTTTGAATAATGTCTAAATGTTTTCAACCTCACAATATGTAAAAACTGAAACGTAAAAAGACAAGTTAAACTCTTAACTGTGAAACTAGGCCATAAGAGAACTGCAACTGATCAAAGTATATGTAATGAAGTAAATCTGAAGTCTTCGGATGTAAAGATCAGCATATAAAACAGTTGCAGCAACATTGGACAATAAACAATAATCATGATTAGGCAATTGAGGATACAAACATTCAAATACAAGATGCCAAGTCAAGTAAAATCAGTGATGGCTCCATTTAAAGGAAAGTATCTATACTTGCAGTCCAGCTAGAAGAATCTGGACATGACTGTGCACATGTTATACAAATCAAGACAACATCCATGGATGCAAAATTACCCAAATTAACATATTGTGGAAAGAATAAACCTACAGCCACAAGACGGAATATGAAAGGATACACATCCAGCATGAAACAAGATACTGATGCTTACTGGAAAGGCCACTGAAATACTCAAAGAAAATCCATGGCCTCCAACACCCATCCTATGCAAATAGGCTCAAAATCACTAACATTCTACTTGGTATTATACAGATTTGTTCAGGGGTAATCTGCGTCTTGCGTATAAATCACGGACCCTGCCCTAGCAGAGATGCTCCATATCCACAAACTCCTCACGCACTACCTGCTCAAAAGGCCTGAATCTAATATGCAACATGGCAAAACCTGCTAGAGAGATAGGTTTGTCTCCCAGAGGCTGCTCTGTCTCTGGAATAGACTTCCCATACACGTCAAACAGAGCACCTCACTGACACTCTTAAAGCACAATCTTGCTGAGTGGATGGGAAACCACAAATTTGTCCCAGGGGTTCCACCTGTGTCCCTCACCGACAGGGACGACAGGCGCCGACTGAGGTTTCTTTTTATGTTGAGCATTGAATGTTAACAGAGTGCGATTTTGTGCCACAATTAAACAGACCCTCCGATTTTGGAAGATCCGTTATGCGATCATATTTGTGAAGCGTATATGGTGTTTTTTTGCTTAGTGTGGATGATGGTTTATGTGATGCCCATTCACATTTGTGGTCGTCACTTATTATGGTTGATAGGTTGTTGGAAATCTGTTGTGTGGTTATTGAATGGCTGAAAGCCTCAAAAGATTGGATGGGTGTTCCGAGAGGCGCACTGGGCCTATATAGCCAATATACGAAATGGATAAAACAACTCTCGGTCACGGAACTATCTTAAACCTATGTGATAGGTTATAAGTAGCTTTTCTAATAAGACTACTGGATATGTTAAAACCAATGGAGAATAATTTGCATAATATTTTTGATTGGTCAAGATGCTAATTATTCTTTCATGTCATGATTTTCATTGGCTATCTTTTTTTATAAAAATGCAAGTTCTGTCTTTCGGCTTTTTCTCGGCTACGGGTTGCCACAGTGGAACTCCGGTCCGCTAATGATTGGCAGTAGATTGTTACGTGCCAAGTTGCCGGCCCTGACGCACAACCTTCAACAAAGGTTTGCCCATTTACGCAGGTCTCCACACAGAAGACGCTCTAGCTGAGAATCGAACAGGACAACATCTTACTGTGAGGCGACAACGCTACCGCAGCACCACCACTGCAGTCTCACCCCCTAAAAACTTTACGATCTGAAGAAGGCTAAATGCCGAAAGTGCTTATCGACTTTGAAAGGACTTAGATAATTTTATTTTGTTTTAACCACAGCTCAATAAAACTGTCATTTTTTTATCTGCTGCTTCGTATTGGAAGTTTTGTTGTGGTAGTTTACCGGAGGTTCATTTTGCTGGAGGTTTCTTTTTGGGGATAAACTCTTAGCTAGGCTTGGAATGGCCCCATGGCCATTGGCCTAGTAACCTCCTCCGATCCTACAAACACTACTATCCATCTAAGGGTGAATCTTAGAATATTCTTTCTACAAGCAAAACACTATCACAACCAAGTTAAAAGGAGAATGGTACACGGCTTATAATTTAGCCAAATGACAATAAAGCACTAGCTGTTAATAAGCAGAATTCTGGCCTCTCTTAGAATCATACAGAGTTTGAAGTCTGTGTGAAAGTTCATAAGAATAACTGACGAACGGGACAAGTCTACTAATAGTCAATAGTTCCTACAGCTTCCTCGGCTGTACTCTTGGAAATTGGCTCTTACCCTGGGCTTATCGCCTGTTTATAAAATGTCTTTTATTTTACATTTGTTTACCAGGAAAGTCTGACTGGACACAGGTCCATTTTCAGCGGAGGCCCTGGGAGAAAAGCTCCAGATAAAACACAAACAGGAAGAAATCAGACTATGGATATCAAGTTATATATTTGTTACTTTCTGTTTTACAAACTTATCTATATTTTCTGCATTCTGCTTACTATTGTATGAAACTTTGTACTATATTAGGTTTTCAATTTAAATGACCATTTTCTAGCATGCTGTTTCATAGGTTGGTACTAGGCTATCGGCCCTAGGGCCTATACAAGCCTAGCCATAATTCCCTGGCTATTTCTTCCCACACTATTTACTTCCCTGGACCCCTGTCTAGCAGGGCAACTGACGTGATCCCAGGGATGAATTTCCTTTCTACCATCCAATCGTCAAGGTTCCTTTTGAAGAGGGCCAAAGAGGTGCTCTGTTTGACATGTATGGGCAGTCTATTCCAGAGTCTGGAGTCTCTGGGTCAGGAACCTATCCCTCCAGCAAGTTTTGTTTATTGTGATGACAAGGTTTAGATCCCTGGAGCGTGTGGCTCTGAGGGATTGGGATTTCTTTAAGTGTAGCATGTCCAACAGCTCTGGGTTTGACATGGCTTTGTATGTTAAGCAGAGATCGCCTCAGAGTAGACGATATGCGACAAGAGTATAGCTGGAGTTTTTTTAAGGCGGTCAGCTTAGGGCATCTGCTTTAGGCCTGTGATTCTTTTAGTCAGGTACTTCTGCGGCCTTTCCAGTTGTTGCAGATGTCTTTAGAGGTACATAACTAACGGGGTGTTATATTCTATAATGGGTCTAATGAGGGATGAGAGAATGACCTCCTTTTTTCTGGATGAAAAGCCCTTAGTGATAAGGTGTACCACAGAAGGATTTCCTGACTGTTGTGGCGATGTGGTTATCGAAGGTGAGACCACTGTCTACTGGTGTCCTTAAGTCTCTTATCACACTTTCAGTGTTTAGTGTACTGCCAAATATGTGGTAATTCATGGGTACATGTTTTTTCCCCAAAGGGGATAACTATACATTTCTTGGCATTGAGCTCGAGCCCATGGCTCTGGCACCAAGCATCTGTTTCTGTAAGACCCCTTTATAGGAGTATCCATACCATTTGGGGATTCAATAATGGCTCCCAGTTTGCAGTCATCTGCGAACTTTGTTAGCCAGAGTCCCTTAGTGTTGGCCTGTACTTCAAAGAAGTATATGCCAAACAAAGGCGGTCCCAGGACTGAACCCTGAGGTACTCCACTTGTCTGGAGCTGGATTTGGAGTCATCTACTTTTACAGTGTGGGTTCTGTCAGTAAGCCAGCTGGCAACCCATCGAGTGACGTAGGGATTAATGCCCAGCTAAGTAAGTCTGTCTGATTCCAGAGTGGGTGATGGTGTCAAAGGCCTTGGCTAGGTCCAGATCGCCTGTGTGGACCACCGTACCCTCATCTACAGCTCCGGAGACGGATTCAAAGAAAAAGATTGGCCCTTCACGAACCCAAACTGGGTGGGGTCCAGTGTTTGAAGGTTGCCAATGTCTTTGTTTAGAAGTTCCATAATACGTTCCATGGCCTTGTAGATAAGGCTCGTCAGACTGATGGGGCGGTAGTTCCTGGGATTCAAGGTGGATCCCCCTTTGTGGAGTGGGATAACTGTAGCTGTGCGCCACTCAGTGGGCACGAAGCCAGAGGTGGGGCTATGATTAAACATGACACTTAGGTGAGGTGCCAGTTAATTTTGAAGTTCATGTAATACACAGCCTGGGATGTCATCTGGTCCCATGGATGCTGTATTCTTAGCTTTGGAGAGTGCTTTTTGTACCTGTGTGGCCATTATTACTGGACTTTAGCAGTCATCCGGTATTGAGAAGGGTCGTTTAGCGGGTGAAGTTGGCAATGAATTGATCTGCCAAGATATTAGCAATCAGTATATTTAATGCCATTCTGTTGTAGCTCAGAGCAGATCCCAGCATTGCTACTTAGATTCTTGACATAGTTATAGAATGTCTTGTAGTTGTCTTTGGAATCTTTGGCAATTTTAATTTTTATAACTAGCTTTGGAGGATTTTATGAGGGATCTCAGCTTCTTACTGAGGCTGGTAAGTGTTTTTTTGCATCGTGGGATTTTCCTCTTTTCTGAAACAGTTTCTTCCTTTTGTTGCAAAGTTTGTTTATGGCAGGGGACCACCAGATTGACTTCCTTTTTTTGAAGGAGAGCATCTTGGTTCTATTTGGGATGACACGATTCATGCATGAGTGGATGTGCTCGTACAGTGCCTTAGTGTAGGATTCAGCAGTCAAACTTTCAGTTCCCGTCTGCATGGGTGTCATGAAGTTTGTCACTTCTGACTTGAGTAGCATGAAGTTGTTTCTTTATGGAAGTTTCCTTACTGGGGGGGATGGGGTGGGATGTGGATGTTAAGGGTGATTAGCTTATGGTCAGACCTGACCAATGAGGGGGTGGGATGTGGATGTTAAGGGTGATTAGCTTATGGTCAGACCTGACCAATGAGGGGGTGACCACAGGTGTGGAGCATGGATTTCCCATGTTGGTAATGACCAGGTCTAGGATATTGGAGCCCCTGGTGGGACTATGGATTAGTTGATCCAGGGCGTTGGAATTTATGAATTCCAAGAATCGTTGGGCAAAGGTGTTGGTACACGAGTAGTTTTCCCAGTTAATGGCAGGGTAGTTGAAATTACCCAGTATTAGGGTGTTTGGTTGTATCTTAAGATCCAGTATGTTTAGAAAGGTGTAATGAGAATCTTGGGGCATGGTTGGGGAACTGTAGCAAGCTAAAATTTGGATTGCAGCCTTACCTAGTGTTAGCTGCACCTGGAGAATTTCAGATGCATTGTGTTGGGCAACTAGCCTGGTGTGAATATCCTTGGTGAATATGGACACTCCTCCACCTTTAGTGTTTCGGTCCTGGTTTGGCGGCCAAAATGTGTTGTAAGAGTTGTAGCCTGGTATTGCAGGGGTGCTCTCTGGAGCCTTGAACCAGGTCTCAGTTACTCCACACATATCAATGTTCTCCATTTTTAGAAGTGCCTCAAGTGAGTAAATTTTGAGGTTTAGACTTCTAGCAATGAGTAGCATTACCCTCAGAATTTGCATGCTTGCACCTGTTACGGTGGTGGTTTTGTCCTTTGAACTTTGTCTAAAAAAGGCACTATAGGGGGTGGCAAGAGCCTTAGCCAGTAACCCGAATCCCAAGGGTGACAAGTGCAGGCCATCTCTGGCAAAGCATCGTGAACTGTCGATCATGTCGTCCCAGGCAGACAGATACTGGATCCCCTTTGAATGACACCAGAAGCTTAGCCAATTGTTGAAGTCAATCATTTTGTCCTTATATTGTGGTATCATTCTGGGTGAAGGCATGATGCTACTCAGGGCTAGGGTCATACCTGCCTGGGCCACATGATCCCAGAGCTCTTCCATGTCTTTTCATGTAGTCCAGGGAAGTACATCTCAAGTCATTCTCTCCAGCATGGACAATAACAGAGTCATATTTGTACTTGTTGTGAAGGGACTTGAGTGCATGCGTTATATGGCAGATCCTGGTACCAGACAGGCAGCCGACTGCAATTTTCTCCATGTTTAGCCTGGTGAGTGGGACATCAGTGTGCCCGACTAGAGTCACCTATGACTAAAGTGTTAGGGACGTTGTCTTGCATTAGGGGCTGTTGCTGGGTGGCACACTGGTGTTGTGAGCTATGTGACACTTTGGTTGTGACTGGTGTTTCTTTGCATTTCAGCTTTGGAGGTCCTTGTTGCTTGGGCAGGTTACAGTTAAAAGCCTCCGCATATGTGGATTTAATGTTGGTGGTATGGGTTTAGAAGGGCTATGTGTTGCTTGAGATGTAGTGCGAATGTTAACCTTCTCCTCTTGACCATCTAGCACAATCTTGGGTGGAGAGAGCTTTACTTCCAGTTTGGCTATGTAAGTGCATCTCTCACAGGTTGTAGTGTTGGGTGGTAGGAGGAGAGGGTTGTCGGTGTACATGAGGCAGTTACTGCATTGCCCCAGTATGCCCAGATTCACCAGGTGGACAGGAGAAATCACCGGAAGCTGACCCTTGGACATGCCTGGTTTGGTGCTTTTTTGTAAAGTACAGGAGCTGTTTTCCCTTGCCTTAGCAAGGTACTTTGCAATTATAAGCTGTTTAGTGCCTACGCTTAATTTTACCTTATTAGCTAGGAGAGTAGAGTGCTTGTATCAGTTTAAGGCTTCCGAGTGCTTTCCAGCAGGTATTAGAGCAAGTGCTAGTCACAGGGATGCTTAAAGGTAAGATGAAAAAAATGGTTTATCCTAAACACTGCAGTGTGTACTAGATAAGTTAGATGTGAAAGTAGGTAACTTAAGTTTTACCTGTCTAAAAAGTTAAGTTTTAGTGGAGAGTCACTATTTTTAAAACAGCACGATAGACTGAAAGATGGTGGTCACTTTTGTATTCTGGTACTATGGAATACAGTAGGATGGCCAATAAATTTAAATAGTTGAAGGGGAGTGATTTCACAAAATGATAATTTTGTGCTTACTCACACAAGCCAGTGAGAGCAGAGAGGAAATGAGATATATGGTCAAATTAAAGAGGCAGGCAACTAGAAAGACAGTGGTATTTAAGAAGAAAACAGTAAGCGGGTCGGTGGGAAAAAAATTCTGCCTGACACACAAAAGACAAAGCTGTGGTCTATTTTGAAGTTTTAATATGCAGTTAAAATGCAGAATACAAGTAAAATACAAGGTAAAGAAAACAAATCACAGTTTTCAAAATATAAAAATGCAATAAAGTAATACAAAACACAAGTAAAAAGCAAACTAACCTTTCCTTCACAGCAAAGTGTAGCAGAGTCTGGTGAGCTTTTCTACTAAAACATACATCTCATACATAGGTTGGTACTAGGCTATTGCCCCTAGGGCCTATACAAGCCTAGCCATAACAATTCCCTGGCATATTATAATTATTGCAATTTTATTATAACTGTCATGTGATTAGTTTTGTTACTTGTACTTTTTGGAGCTTTTCTCCTTGGGCCTCTGCTGAGAAAGGGCTGCTGCCCAATCAGACTAACCTGGTCAACAGATGTCAAATAAATAAATAAAATATGACTCTTGACAAAAGACTACAGCCAAAGCTGCCAAACTTGCCCACACAAGCAATTAAACAAAACAAAATATCCTAAAAGAAAGATGTAGGGTGAAATGCTAACATTTGAGGCTGCAACATAATCACATCAGATAACAATATGAATAAATAACTTTAACAAAACTAATACTAATCCTGAACTGAGGCTGAGGAAAGCCAATTATTAACTGATCTGTATTATCTAGGAGTATGTACAATACAATGCAAAAAAAAAAAAAAAAAAAAAAGAGCAAAGTCACAACCAAAATAAGCACAGCTTAGTGCATGAACTTACAAAGCGACCACGACAACCAGATACCACCACCCTGGTTCCTCCTTTTCCTGGTAGGATGGAATGTTCTCATCCATAACTGCCCAAATGCTAGTTTCTTAGGAGCACGTAATTCTTGCAGGGATGCTCATCACATGCCTTATCATCACAGCAAAAACTTCTATGTAGACTAAGAAATAGGACTGCTGCAAAGCTAACTTTTATAGGATCATAGGAGGTTACTAGGCTATTGGCCTAGAGGCCTTTATAAGCCTAGCCAAGAGTCTAACCCATGTTTAGACAAGTCAGCACCCAAAGTCCCTGTCCAGCAGGGACACAGGTGGAATCCCAGGGGTGTATTTTCTGTTTCCCATCCAGTTATCTAGGTTGCACTTAAAAGGGGATAAGGAGGTACTCTGCTCGATGTGGAGAGGGAGTCTATTCCACAGATGGGCGAGTCTCTGGGACACAAACCTGTCCCGCCAACAAGTCCTACTGATATCACACTGACCAGGTTGAGGTCACACGTATGGGTTGCTCAAGTGGAGCTTGACTTGCGGATATGCAGCAGTCCCATCAGGGCAGGGTCTGAGATTGCTTTGTATATCAGACAGAGGTCACCACTGAGGAGTCTGTATGAAACTGAGTAGAGGGACAGGGCTTTTAGCCTATCTGTGTAGGGAAGATGTTTGAGACCCTGGATTTTCCTGGTGAGGAACCTCTGTGGTCTCTCCAGCTGCTGCATGTGCTTTGCGAGGTACATGCCGAAGGGGGCATTTTACTCAATAACTGGCCTTATAAGGGAAGAATACAGGGATGTTATGACTTCTCTGTCCATGGATGAGACACCTTTACTTATGAGGTGGGCTATGTAGAAAGCTTATCATACAATGGAAGCAACATGGTGGTCAAAATTCAGGTTGCTATCAACCTAGGTACCCAAATCCCTCACTACTGATTGTGTACTTAGGACATTGTTATTAACGTGATAATATGTGGAAACATCACTCTCCCCAAACAGGATGGCTATGCATTTTTTGACATTTAGCTTGAGGCCATGTTTCTGCCACCAGACATCTGTTTGGGTTAGACCCTCTTGGAGGACGTCCTCATCACTTTGGGAACTGATGACTGCGCCCAGCTTGCAGTCATCTGCATACTTGGTCAGCTATAGCCCACTGGTTTTGGCTTGCACCTCAGAGAGGTATATCCCGAATAACCGAGAGACCCCAAGACCGATCCCTGGGGTACGCCACTCGTTACGGGTCTACTGCTTGAGGTGGCTTCCCCTATTTTGATTAGGTGGGTTCTATCAGTGAGCCAGTTTGCTACCCATCTGGTAACATATGGATTGATGCCTAGTTTAGTTGAGAGAGTTTATCTACTATGCCCAAGTGGGGAATAGTGTTGAAGGCTTTGGCCAGGTCAAGGTAGGCGGTGTGCACAGTCTTCCCCTTTGTCCATGGCTTAGGTGACTGTTTCAAAGAAGTCGACCAAACTTAACAGACATGACCTCCCCTTGACAAAGCCAAACTGTGTGGGGTCGAGTGTTTGGAGGTTGCCAATGTCCCTGTTAATGAGGTCCACGATAATCCGTTCCATGGCCTAGCAGATCAGGCTAGTTAGGCTGATGGGTCTATAATCTCCTGGATCGGTAGACGCTCCACCTTTGTGTAAAGGATGACAGTGGCTGTCCTCCACTTCGCTGGGACAAAGCCAGTACTCGGGCACCTGACAGTAAAGACGTTTCAAGTGATTTCTGAGAAATCATAGTTAGCATCACATGGTATAGTGGTGAATCAGCCACATGTGGGGTAGAAGGGGGACAAGCTATGTTTGCAAAACATCAACGTTACTGTAACACGGATATTATTTTTATGGACAGTGGGCGTATGTTTGTGCACACGATGCTCCAACTTAGATCCTAGTTTACGAGGAGCTTTCTTATAGACATAGGGTTCAAAAGACACTGAATACATCTGCTACAGTGGCAGCAGACAGGTGACGCAATTGGTAATCTTCTCAGTGTCTGATAACTGATTGTTGTATAAAGGGAACTGTCTTGTGAATAGCAGTCTGATTCAGGAATGGTCAGTGACACAGGTGTTCTAATACTGTTCAACTGTCTCTAAGAATAAAAGTTTCTTCTTGTGAAAACTGTCCAGTAGAAGAGGTAGTACAAAAGGAGAAGCATTTGCATGTCTTAAGTCCGACATGCAGACACCACAGTTAATTCCTTACTAACTATTTTTGAGAGAATACAAATGCTGCCTGCCAGCCAAAATGATGGATTTGCTGAAGAAAAGCTTAATAGTGACAAAAATTCTCACTTCACTCCAAATCACACCTGGCCAATCAGTTCATCACTCATTAAGAAACAATAAGTCATCTTCTGTAAAAGGTACAACAGTAAAACAAATCAATACATAAAAATATACAAAAGCAAAATTATGACACAGCCAACCACTGCTTTTAGGTTTGATTAGCAGAAGCAGCACTGGAGGGGGCTGGCCAGTCAGATGGAAGTAAGCAAATTATGTCGGATCACCCATTCTTGGGAAAGGGAGGGTAGTTCACCTCTCTGCCTTGGCAACACCTCCCAAAGGGTGCATTATCACCTGCAGAAGATACTAGTCAGGCTTATGCTGCATTATCGGTGTGCCACTTCACCAAAGAGGCATGTGTGGCAGCAAAGCATTCTGGTTTCCGAGCAGCAGCAACTGCAGAGTCTGCAAGCCACCCAAAGGGGTGAGAATTAGGGTAGTCTGCAGGATTAGTAAACTAGTCAACTCTTTACCACCCAACTATTGCTTTTTGGGTAATGAATGGGCCATCAGGCTCTCATCCAATCTGGGGATGCCTGGCTCTTGTGGAATGAAAACATAAGTCAATGACATACATGCTAGGTAGCCACAGGGTAATTCCCATAGATTAGGGGGATAGAGGAATACATGAAAACAAACACAGCCAAGACAAAAAATGATTAAGAGACAAACTAGATAAAAATCATACAGAATAATTTTGTGAAAAGGTGGGTCTTTAGCAACCTCCAAGATTCTTCCAAGGAACAGCAGTCCTGAAGCAATTGGGGTTGAAAATTCTACAGAAGCATTAAACAAAAGGAAAAGGATCACACAGATCAAATGAAACACAGGGATAAAGACCTGACTACAATCCAGATGATCAATCTTTGATCAGTATCTCAGCTGCAAGTTGGGAGGGGGGGGGGGGCGATATAGTTTTGCTATCTCACCTTAACAAGGGGAAGGATGTGGGAGTGCATGCCTATGGCTCATTGTGGTTGAATCCCAGGTACCAAGTAGAGACCCCACAGGAGTGCTAAAATCAATGAGAGTAGGGCAGTCTTGAGGGGTTACATCACTTGCAAGAGAAAGTGATACGCCCTTTCTCACACTCACTGGTCAATTTCTGGGGCTAAAGGGTCCATAACAAAAAAGCAAACCCTCACGGCTAACTAAACAGCTCCTCTCAGTCAGCTCTCACTCCTGTGTATAGGGACAAAAAGGCCACAGGACTAACAAAGTGTCTGAATCTTGGCAGGCAGTGTGAGTATGTGTGTGTGTGTGTGTGTGTGTGTGTTACTACTAATACCCCAAGAGAGGCTGAGCAGAGGGTCTAAGCTTGTTAAAAGGCACTAGCATTTCTTGCAAGGAGGATGGACCCAAGCCAAATAAAGCAGAAAAAAAAACGTGAGTTGAATCCTGAACAAATTAAGAGCTCTAATGGCGAGTCAGTGTAGGTCTCACGTATGCATTCTGGCAACAACTGCAAGCTCGTTTCAAAAAACTGTGCTGCAGAGTTCTATACTACCTGCATTTCATCAAGTCCACATTCAGGCCACACCAAGTAAAAGGCTCTGCAGTAGTCTAGTTAAGACAAGACCAGAACATGTACCACAGTCATTAGGTCTTATGGTACCAGAGTCGTTAGGTCTTATGGTAGAACAAGGTATTTAATCTGGGTAGTACACCTAAAATGTTAACAGAATTTAAGTACAGATGACATCTGTTTTCACAGCGTCAGTCATCAAAAATGACACCAAGATTACACTGTTCCCTATTAAATCAGCGAACGCCGTGTAGTCGAACCTTTTTAATCGAAATGGCGAAATCCCGAACACACGAACAGCAATCCCCCCACCCCCCAGGAGAAAAAAAAAATCACTGGGCAGTTTTCAGGATTTTGCCATTTCCTCCACTGGGTGGTGTTTTTATTTTGTGTGTGTGTGTGTGTGTGTGTTTTTTTTTTTTTAATGGAGCAGCGATTTTTTTTCCCTGGGGAAAAACAAAAAAAAACGCTGATCCGTGTGCTCAGCATTTTGCCATTTTGATGTTTTAGGGTCGATTATACAGCGTTCGCTATTTTAAGCATTCGCCGTTATAATATAGAACCGATTACACATACCCAAAAGTCAACTGGGCTATTACAGAGTTATTTGGATGCAGTGTAACATAGTTATGGCTACGACTTCAGTCTTAGCTGGGTTAAGCTCGACATAACTACATTTACTCAGTTGAGGGTGCCATGCACATATTCTTGAAAAGACACCAAAGACAAAAGACAGATCTTAGGGAAAGAGAGTTATCAGCATAAAATGATGCCGAAAACTGTGCCCTCTGGTAAATTTCCAAGGTGGAAGTGCATACAAAAAAGAAGAAACAGCCCAAAACAGTCTGTGGGACAACACAAGTCAGAATGTAAGAAAATGAAGTAATCCCAGAAGCTACCCCTGTGTGTTCAGCCCATAAGGTAAGAAGCAAACCAGGCAAGGATGGAAGGCAGCAGCCAACAATGTTGTATGTCTTTCAGCTTTTCCCGATTAGGGGTCACCACAGCGGAACTCCGGTCTGCTAATGATTGGTAGTTGATTTTTACGTGTCGCGTTACCAGCCGTGACGCACAACCTTCAACGAAGGTACGCCCATTCACACATGTCTCGACACAGAAGACGCTCTAGCTGAGAATCGAACCGGACAGCGTCTTAGCAGCCTACAATATGACTTAAAATCAACCTAACAAGTTTTGTAAAACTGTATCACATGTTGAAGAGGTCAAACAGGACTAACAAAGAATGCAAACTCTGCCTCTTTACCAAAAGATCATTTAGCACCCTGTCCATAGTTCCCTCCATTCTGTTACATCTTAGAAATCCAGACAGAAACGGATCTAAAAAGGATCTCCGTCCCAAAATAATAATCTTGTACACAGACAACCCTCACTACAATCATGCCAATAGGAAGACTTCAGATATGGCACAAATTCTCTAGATCATCTGAACTCAATAAGAATTTTTTTTTTAAGGACATGCATCACCAATAATCCCTGTAAAAGCTAGAAATGTCATCAACTTAACCAAACGCAATTTAGTTAACAGGACTATGTGCTTTTTAACTCCAGATAACTACACCCCTCTGAGAAAAATTAGTCCACCATGTCTGAGATAAGTTAATTTCACGCTTAGCATGGTTCATCCCTATCACACTCACCCCCACAGAACTAGTCACCTACAGATTCTGCCCAACCATGCCTTCATTTGGCAGCTACACATTTTTTTTCAAATTAGGTTACCCATTTCACAAATGTGGAGCTGTCCCCTAAAACTTTTAATGAATCTGGACTGTCTAACTTGTTTTGTACTGTCTCTGATCTTGTTCACATACACTGAGAAACATAAAGGGTGTTTTTTTTTTTTTTGTAAAACAAACTACATGAACACCAGCAATAAATTCCACAAAAGTAATTTTATTCAAAGGATCCAGGTGAGGTCACTAGACTGTTTTCAACGTCACATTTTACATTTTCTTCAGTACAAAAGCATAAAATGGAATTAAAAAAAGGATGCAACATCATACATTCATGGTTATATATAAAACATTCACCAAAAGTGAAAGACCTATTTAAAGTGACCAATACAGATTCAATACGACCCCCCCAAAAAATATTTCATTAGAAATGTATGATATACAAACAAGAAATATATGTAAATAATTTTTACTAATACTCATTAAGTCCAGGATGAAAAAAAAATGCACCCAGCTTAATAATCCATTTCCATTCCCTGTATGTGAATAAATCATACCATCCCAACTTATTTGGCAAATTGCAAACAAGTTTATAAATACCAATAAAACTAAATCTGGCTGCATGATGTTTAAGTGTATGTTTAAACAATGCATTATTAACTTTTTGACATCTGCTGTCACAAAGATATTCTTGAATACAAAATTTAAAGGATATTGAAGTTTGGCCAACATAAAAAGCTTGAACAAGTACAGTGGACGTTAAACTTTCACTACTGGTGTTTCATGTGCATACGGGTTTTGTTTTTTGTTTTTTTCCACAAAATTCTGGAAAACCCAGTGCTGTGATTTCTTTAGTAGAAATATGTGGCTCAATCCACCATTGGCATGTCAGTACATCAGAGAGATATTAATGCACCCAAGCATGCATTTCTTTAGCTCTGTTGCTGATACTTGGGCCAGTAATATGTGCAAATGCTAGCATTCTTAGATGCTTTTTTGAAGAAATGTGTGTCCACAACATTTGATGTATGCTGGTCCAAGGTTTGCTTCTCTGTCTCTACATACAGTGTGGGCCATTACAGGTATAGGTGTTCCGAGTTTGAAGAGGTGTAGCAGAATCTTTACGTATGAAGTATAACTCTTACTAATAAAATATCAATATGCAAGCTGGAAACATGAGTATTGATGCAAATACTTACATACTGTTTTATGCAATTTTGTAATGGTTCATACATATATAGCAAGCTATCAACCACTGAGGCTTTTACAAGCCTAGCCACGCAACCCAAATGTCTCCCATGATTTAGAGGTTATTTTAAGGAGGCATATGTTAGCTAGGACATGATTTAACTACGGACTCTGTCCAGAGACATATGGCCATATCAGGGGTGAATTTCCAGTTTCCCATTCACTGGTCCAGGTTATGCTTGAACAGGGTTAGGGAAGGGCTTTGCTTCACATGGATGGGTAGCCTCCTCCAGAGAATGAGAATTCTCTGAGACATAACTGTCCCTCCAACAAACCCCACTTATGACATAAGCAAAATTTAAGTCCATGGATCCAGAAGTTCTAACGATGGTCATTTTGCAAATATGCAAAAGGCCTATCAGACCATGGTCTGCCTAGCATAGAGCACCCCTCAATAGTGTGTAGGAAACGGAGTACAAAGAAAGGACTCAGACTATCTGCAAAGGAAATTTTGTTTACGCCCTATATTCTACTTGTGATGAACCTTTGAGTGTTTCAGTTGTTGCATGTGCTTAGTCAGGTACATACTGCAGGGGGCATTATACTCAATGATAGGTCTGAAGAAGGATGCATAAAGTGGCATGATGACCTCCATGAACCTGGATGCCATGCCTTTACTTAAAAGTAAAGTGACGCAGAATGATTTTTTTACCATCTTTAATGCATGCTGGTCAAAAGTCAGGTTACTAAATACATACATGTCCCCCAAGTCCCTGACTACTGTGTCGACTTTTAGGGGTGTTTTATCAGTGAGGTTCCTGGAATGGCCAACATCCCAACAGGTATATTATGCATTTCTTGGCAGTGAATTTTAAGCCATGACTTTGGCACCAGTCATCTGTCTGTGCTAAAACTTCCTGCAAGATGTTTGTCTCTAGGGGATTAATTGGCATCACCTAGTTTTAACTTATCTACAAACTTTGTCAACCAGATGCCCTTGACACTGGCTTTGACTTCCAAGAAGCAGATGCCAAAGAGCAGTAGACCAAACACAGTGCCCTGAAGAACTTTGCTGATACAGGCTTCTTAGTGGAGGTACTCTCCCCAATCCTAACTTCTTGGGTCCTACCTGTCAGCCATTTAGCTATCAAGTATGTTTATGCCTAATTCCTTGAGTTCATTAACAATGCGTGAGTTGGGTATTGTATCAAACACCTTAGGCAGGTCAAGGTAGGCAGTATGCACCATTATGCCCTCGTCCATTGCCTTGGAGAACTTCTCAAAGTTGTACTCAATGTTTAGTTAGCATGACCTGCCTTTGACGAAACCAAACTGGGTTGGGTCCAATGTCTGTAGATTTCCTATATCATTATTTGTTTATATGATAATTATTTCCATGGCTTTGCAGATGAGACTAGTAAGACTAATGGGTTTGCAATCTGTTCAAGGTCCACCCATGTGCAGAAAAATGACTGCAGTGGCCCTGACAGGTCATATTTCAGATTGCTTAGGAGGCATCTTAGGATATTATCAGGGCTTATCGAGGCTATGCTTTTGGCTTTAGAGAGCACATTTAGGACCTGCTACCTACTGATATTTAGTGAGGTTATATCTGATTTTATTTCCTTGAGGGCAGTTGGATGGGGGTGGAGCTGAATTTTGTCAGTCAGCAGATTTGTTACAACTTCTGGCTCCATTTACACTCTGGCTCCATTTACAATAAGTTCAGCACACTGTTGAATGTTGCCTTTAAGGTTTTGAACACAGCTAAAAAGTACCTTATGGTTGTCTTTGGCTTGGAAAGCTATCTTAACCTCAAAATTGCCTGTTGTTCCTAAATTTGCCCTCTTAGCTGTCTATTCATCTTGACGAGGCAGTTTTCATCTTTTTGGGTGTTAAACTTCCCAAGATTAGTTAAGACTATTTTTTTTCCTTTTATTATACAACCCATGTATTATTGGATTCCACCAGGGTTTTTTTTTTTTTTAAGTTTCATTTGTGCTTGTTTTACTTACTGCCATGGTTATACAGAATTTCTGTGAACAGTTCTGCATATGCTGCTGTGTTATCTGAGTTTGGAGGGGCTTGAAATTTTGACAGGATATCACTTAATAAAAGAGGTAGTTTATTTTGGAATAGTTCCTGGGGTTACAGAACTGACTCTTACCTCAAAGAAGACAGCTTTTTGGCCTGACCTCAGAGGGGACACAATATGAAGGGGTGTAGCATTCTCCCATATTTTTAAGTACAAGATCCATATGTGCACTATATGGTCTAGAATGCTTGTGTTAAAGTCCAGGCATATTTGTGAATGAAAATTTGGGGTTGTGTAGGATTCCCAGACTATGGAGGGTTATTTAACATGCATTCGACTGAATGGAGAGCGTCTTCAGCAGAAGATATGGGTTTCCTGGGTCATGAAGGATAACCTATATGATAATTTCTATGTGGAGAAACTCCAATGCATCATCCCATTTAACCACCCTTGAAGTATGCTTGTTACGTATCCTTTGACCCCTGCCTGGCAGTTGCTGGTCTAAATGTCTGGAAAGTACTGAAGCCTTGTACCACCAGGGTACTCTACAAGGGTTTAAGCAAGATCTCAGTAACTGCATAGATGAATGCATTCTCTAAGGTGAGAAGAACTTACAGGGAGTGCAACTTCTTGTTTAGACTCTTGGCATTGAGCAGTAATACCTTTAGATTGCTTTGGATAGATTTCGCTATGTTGGAAGGTTTGTTAATTTGGCATTGCCTAACAAGGCTCCATGGGGGAAGACCATGTTTTTTGCCAATATTCAAAAGTCTAGTGGGAACAGATGCACACCATCCTTCGCAATGGAACATGGTCTGCTGACCATATTCTCCTATGCTGACAAATACTGTATCCCCCCTAGAATGGCATCAGAAGCCAAGTCAGTTATTAAAAGTCAATCATCTTCTGTTCGTACTGTGGCATTATCCTTGGAGGTAAAATGCTGCTCAATGCATGGCACTTCCAGCATACGACAGGTTGAGAGCTCCATAATGTCTCTCTCCATAAAGTCCAAGGAGGTACATCTCAGGTCATTTACACCTACAACGGACTATGGCTGAATCATACTGGTACCTGTGGTGCAATGGCTTGTGTGTGTGTGTGTGTGTGTGTGTGTGTGTGTGTGTGTGTGTGTGTATAACTTGTCAGATCCTGGCTCCTGATAAACAACTGACCTTTAGTTTCTCCTTGTTCAGCCTGGTGAGAGGCATCAGTATATTGCACAGTCGAGTCCCCTGTGATTAGAGTCCTGGGTAGTTTGTTGGCTTTCTTTATGGGACTTAAACAGAGGACTTTTCACTTGCTGTAGTGTTGGGTGTTGTTTTTCTAGACTGCTTTGGTGTTTGTTGGGGAGATTTTTACAAGTGGAGTATCTGGAAGGACTTTGGGAACATTGCATTTAAGTACCAACCACAGTATATATCAGTCTTATGTGCGAGGTGCATAATATGTGTGCTGGGTGCAGCATGTGTGTTTCTGACAATCTGGTTGTTGCCATGAGTGCCTGCATGTGAGAGCTTTGTCTCCAGTGAAACTGTGTATACAAGTCTCTCACACACACTGCATCTGCTTCTTTAAGGCTTAAGTGGTTGTCAATGAACATTAAACAATTGCTACATTGTCTCAAGGTGTCCACATGGCTGTGGAGAAACTGGGAAAGTGCATATCCATTACGACAGGTCCTATATTAGTTGAACTGCAACCAGGCTAACACCTACTACTACTAGTTTAGTTTGTTCATGCAAGTAGTTGGATGGCATTTGTGGAATGCTTTGAAGGGATTAAAAAATTCTGGAGGTGGATCAAGAATTGCCAGACATGCTGATGTAATGGTAGAGGTAGGAGGAATAGCAATGGCGACCATTTTTAAGCAAAGTATCATCCCCACCCTTTTTTTTGCACAGCCAAGCAACATTCATAAGATCATTCCTAGTCCATTACACTGTGTGATGATATGGGTTAGTGCCAGCATAGCTAGCTGTAATTTTGTAAATAAGGATATCCTTTGAATATGAAACTGATGTGTACAAGATGTTTGTGTTACAAATGTATTGGAGCTGTATGGCATTTAAATATCAAACTGATTTGTACAGATGCTTATGCTGCAAATGTGTTAGAAATGTATGGCATTTACATATCAAAATGTACTTGTAAAGTTGCTAGTGTTGAAAAAATGTATCAACAGTGGGCCCTGTATGTATATATGTTAGCAAAGGACATGGGAAGGGCACAGGTTAACCAGCTAGCTTACTTTAAGAAAAATAAGGGAAATGTAAATAGGTTCATAGGTTCATACTAGGTTATCTGCCCTAGGGCATTTATAAGCCTAGCCAGAGTGTGTTTGGCTTTCGCCACTCATTTTAAATGAATTTTGCTATGCCCTTTTTCGAGGTTAGTATACTGTGCCTCTGTCTAACAGTGACACAGAAGTGATACCCGGGGTAAACCTACGCTCTCCCATCCACTCATCAAGATTCCTCTTGAAGAGAGTCAATGAGGGACTCTGCCTAACCTGGACTGGGATTTTATTCCAGAGTGAAGGGAGCCTCTGGGTTATGAATCTGTCCCTCCAGCATGTCCTATTTATTTCAGTGCTGAGGTTCAAGTCTCTCGAGCGCGTAGCTCTATGGGATTTGGATTTTCTGAGGTGCAGCATGTCCATTAATTCCGGGTTGGACATGGCTTTGTACGTCAGGCACAGATCGCCTCTGAGCAGGCGGTATGCCACTGAGTAGAGCTGGAGTTTCTTTAACCGGGCAGCATATGGCATCTGTTTGAGCCCTTTGATCCTCTTGGTGAGGTACTTTTGGGGTCTTTCCAGTTGCTGCTGGTGTCTGGTAAGGTACATCCCAAAAGGGACATTGTACTCAATTAGATGCATAATGAGGCATGATAACCTCCCCTGATCTAGATGTGAATCCCTTCATGATTAGGTGGGCTATATAAAATGTTTTTCTAACCATTTTGGCCACGTGGTTTTCAAATGAGAGATTGCTATCAACTTGGGTCCCCAGGTCCCTAATTACTTCTTCCATACTTAATGGATTACCACCTATGTGGTAATTTGTGGGCACTTTGTTTTTGCCAAAGGGGATGACTATACACTTTTTGGCGTTTAGCTTGAGGCCATGGCTCTGGCACCAGTTGTCTGTTTCTATGAGGCCCTTTTGGAGGATACTTGTCGGCTGGAGAGTCGATTATGGCGCCTAGTTTGCAGTCATCTGTGAACTTGGTCAGCCACAGTCCTTCTGTGTTGGCCTGTACCTCCGAGAAATATATACCGAACAAGAGAGGTCCCAGGACTGAGCCTTGTGGGACGCCATTTGTAACTGGTCTGGAGTCTGACATGGTTCCAGCAATTCTAACCATGTGGGTTCTGTCCTTGAGCCAGTTTGCAACCCATTTAGTGACATAGGGGTTTATATTTAAGCTAGTGAGCTTATCTATAATGCCCGAGTGGGGTATTGTATCAAAGGCTTTTGCGAGGTCCAGGTAGGCTGTGTGGACCACCTTCCCCACATCAATGGCCTTGGTGACTGTTTCAAAGAAATCGACCAGGTTTAAGAGGCAGGATCTGCCCTTAAAGCAGAACTGGGTAGGATCCCGTGTCTGTAGGTCCCCAATATCTTTATTTAGGAGGCCCATGATGATCCTTTCCATAGCTTTGCAGACCAAGCTTGTCAGACTTATGGGGCGATAAGTTTCTAGGATCCGTTGAGGCACCACCTTTGTGGAGAGCACCACTGTTGCTGTACGCCACTCTTTGGGTACATATCCTGTAGTAAGGCTGAGGCTGAACAGTAGCTTTATGTTTGGGTTTAGCTCTTCTTGGAGTTCATGTAGGACGCAGCCCGGGACACCGTCTGGTCCCATTGATGCTGTGTTTTTTGCTTTGGAGAGGGCGGCTCTTACCTGAGCATCTGAGATGTCAGGGGGGCAGCACTCTGCTGGGATAGATATTTGCCCTTTTGGTGGGGGTTGCGCTGAACCTGTCAGCTAGGATGTTGGCAATGTCTGTGGGTTCGGTGTATTTTTTGTCATTTTGGACTAATTCTGAGCATATCTGGGAATTCCCACCCAGGTTCCTAACATAACTAAAGAAAGCCTTGTGATTATCCTTAGTGTCCTGTGCAATTTTTCTCTCGAAGCTGGCCTTAGATGATTTTATGAGTGCCCGTAGTTTTTTGCTAATACTAATCAGAGATGCCTTCCCTTTTTGGGATTTTGCTCTATCATGTAGTAGCTTCCTCCTTCTATTGTATAGTTTGTTTATGGCTGGGGTCCACCAGACAGGACGCCTGCCTTTGGAGGATTGGGTCTTGGTTTTATTTGGGATTGCATGATCCATGCATTCCTGAAGGTGTTCATAGAATGCATTTATAAAGGATTCTGTGGTCTGGGACGTATTTTCCACAGGCCTGGGGGCTTGGAAGGATTCCACCTCGGTTTTGAGGAGTGTGAAATTTGCTTTAGAGAAGTTTTTCACTGTGGTTTTCTGGGCAGGGGGTGGGGTCGGGATGTGAATATCCAGTGAGATTAGTTTATGGTCTGATCTTACCAGAGAGGGATACACTTCTGGTCTGGAGCATAGAGCCCCCATGTTGGTGATCAGGTCCAGTACGTTTTCCCCTCATGTGGGAGTGGTAACAAGTTGTTCCATAGCATTTGAGTTTATAAATTCTAGGAACCTTTGGGCTAGGGTGTTGGAGCTAGAGTAATGCTCCCAGTCTATGTTTGGGAAGTTGAAGTCGCCCAATATAATGGTGTTTGGAGAGACCTTCATATTTTCCAGTATTCTCAGGAAGGCCGAGTGGGGTTCCTGGGTTTGGGAGGGTGGTCTGTAGCACGCTATAAACTGGAAGGCAGTTTTACCCACTGTTAGTTGCACATGGATAGTCTCTGATGCTTCGTGCTGTGCCACCAACCTGGAGGTGTGGGTATCTTTGAGCTGTTAAACCATTAAAATGGCATCCCACAGTGATGAATAGGACCAGAGACGGTAGTGCTGGAAGAAACCATTGTTTAAATCGCCTCTGTAAAGAAGAGGGGAAGTACTGTAATTGTTTTATGGCTCCAGGACACTGCCATAAACATTTCGATGTGCATCATAGCCGTCTATGCCAACTTCCTGTCTCAGATTCAAAGGGGGATACTGTAAGAACCTAGAGTCAGGTGATCAGATGAGGTCATTCTGCCAGCCATCTTGAAAATTGCGTTTTTAGACATTACAATAGGAAATCTCCCAGTATTGAGTATTCCGTCTTGGGCCTGACAGCAAGAAGGACCATTCACCACATCATCTGCCTTGCTCTGTTAAGTAAGTAGGGAATAGCAATTCTCCTACATTCAGTCAGCGACGCTTAGTTTGACAAATAAAGACAAACGATGTCTAGAGTATGTCCATCAATGTTATTGTCAATATTTCCTGTGATTTGAACTCTGTGGTTTACTGTAAATATACATTCAGCATTTTCATGCCCTTTTATTTATAATTAAATATATTTAAACTTTTATTGTGGCTGGTCCCATTTAGAAAGTATTTCACCTTTGAGAGTGTTTCTATTTATTTGGTGACAATGTGTGGGCCACTCTAGAAGGCCTAGCTGTCTTGGTCAACCATTACCATTTGGATTAGTATTAATATTGCACAGTATAACTGGGCACCCTTTGTTAAGGGCTTTAGAGTAGCTGACTGTGGAGTGTCTAGTGGCAGTGATAACTGCCTTATACTCTGGGCAGAAGAGGGCACAGCAGGTAATCTGAGCCAGCCTTTCCTAGGTGTGTATGTCAGTCACTTGGAGCAGGGACACAGAGCACTGGGTTCACAGAGAGGGTGCTGGAGGACTTGGCTTGGAAACTCTGGTCGAGGACAGACCCCTATAGCTGTACCAGTGGGTAGTTTTATTGGAGACCTTGAGGGTGACAGACAGAGATCCAGACCCCAGACTGAGTGTGTTCCCTGTATGCTCAAGGGAAATTGTGCTTGATGCAGAGAAGTCTGCATCTGGAAATACTGAGTGTATCCATTTGTATTCCAAGTGAACATCCCTCTCCAGTGTCAGTGGTGAGGATTCAGGCTCCTTGATCACTGGCCCAGTGAAGGGTAGTCACACATTGTAATAACATCTTACAGTGCTGTGAGCTGTGTAATATGCTTTCATACAATTCAGTACTTTATAATGAAGTTTACTTTGTATACTTGAGTATTAGTAGTGTGTGCTCTTTAAATAATTTTTTTTTTTTCACAATCACACCTTGGCTATGCATTGTACATGCAATCTTTAATGACAATTTTTTCTTTGCACTCCTTGGTGCAATTTTTTGTTTGTCACTACTTTCTTTGCCATGGTCACCACAGTCACTGCTGAAAAGGGTCCCTGGACTAGTTCACTTATCCAGTTAAAGTATAAATAAAAAAAGAACTGAATAAGCACTTGTATCAGCAAACATAATACCAAAATTCAAGGTATGTGTTAATAAGTAAACACGAATACTATACTATGAGCCGATTTACAGGAGCAAGTGCTGTCTAACTATCTACGAATAAACATCAAGTTACCAAATTCAAAGGCTTCACTGAGACTAAATTAAAGTATGTCATGACAGTAGCCAAATATAAGTAACCAACATATACTTCTCAGGAACTATGCTATGACACAATTAATTCCACACAAGGAAAAAAATTAAACTGGTTTCTAAGCATGTGTTTACCCTGGAAAATTGTTGGCAGGATACAATGTGGCTTCATTTGCTAAATTTAAGTTAAGCTTTCTAAACAGTAATGGAACTTCCCAGCCACAGAGAGGGATCCTTAATGTTTGCATAACATGGTCTCAACATTCTAAATAGTAATATAACCTCCCAACAGCCAGCAGTATCTACACGCATTTCACAAAATACAACTGTGATTTAAACTTGGCAAGCTAAACTACAGTAAGGATAGCTGCCACAACATCATGATCACTGACTTTAGCATGCATCTAGCAGTTTAGCATACATGATTAAGACACTTTGCTACTAAGAAGCCCCTTTCTGTAACTCCACAGTTGATTCCCTCGGGCTCCATTTATCTACTGCATAACTCTGGGTGAGTCACTTTACCACATAATGTTCCAGGTCAATCCTAAAAAGAAGCACTTGTGTCTTGCAGGTTAACCTGGGTAACAAAATAAATCTATATAAATAAAAATGTAAATGTTAGTTTGTTCAAAATCTTAAATCTCCGAAAGTTATTCACAGATTGCTTTAAAATTTTCACACAATGTTGCATTTGAATAAGAGCATATTTTTATATACATGTCACACGTTGCATTCGAATACGCGCATGTTTTTATATACCTACTATGGATTCTATATATTTGTATAAAAATGTGCAATTTTATATGTTTTTGTTATAACTTTCTTTCTTCTTTTTCAGTGCAATTGATCCGCTTTAGTTCATTCAAATAATGCCTCGCAGAAAATCAAACTTAGGTAGTCGTACTCGCGGAGCAGAAGTAGTGCGACGAGTAATTGCAAATTAAACTGAGGAAGAATGGGCATCAGCGAACAAGCGAAACAGACAAAGAATGGCTCAAATACATGCAGAGGAAGCAGCAGAGCGACGTGCAGCCAGACTTGAGGATGCACGGTTGCGAGCACGGCGATCGTGTTCTGCAGCGTCAGATCTGCTTCGTTCTCCTCGATCGACACCAGTGGACGAAATAAATGCTTGCCTGAAATACTTGCCCGAAATACTCTTAATGTCTTTACGTGTCACCACCAAGTAAACTAGAAATATGCGTGTCCAGCTGCAAAACGATCGATCAGCTGAGATATTCTCACATCAATTGCTGGAAATTGGGAACGGAAAGGTGCCGGTTGATCTGACCTCAGGACGAATTTCATTGCCTCAACTTCTGCAATTTGTGACATCAAAAGAAGAATTGGTTGAAAAAGTATTTCCCAATATTCAAACCAATTATAAGAATCACAATTGGCTGACTGAACGAGCTATTCTTGTGGCCAAGAACAAAGACGTCTACGAACTTAACAATATTATTCAGTCTAACATTCAAAGCGAGGCAGTCACATACAAGTCTGTCGACACTGTTGTGGAAGCAGATGAAGCGGTTAATTATCCAACAGAATTTTTGAATTCACTTGATCTGCCAGGGATGCCACCACATGTACTGCAATTGAAAATCGGCGTGCCAATTATGTTGCGAAACATCAACCAGCCAAAGCTTTGCAACGGCACGCGGCTTGCAGTAAAAAAAAATTAATGAGCAACGGCATAGAAGCAACAATCTTGACAGGACCTTTCAAAGGTGAAGATGTCCTCATTCCTCACATTCCTATGATTCCAACGGATATGCCATTTCAATTTAAGAGATTGCAATTCCCAATTCGATTGGCGTTTGCAATCACCATCAACAAAGCTCAGGGCCAATCTTTAGAATTGTGCAGTTTAGATCTACACACGGATTGCCTCTCACATGGACAATTATTGGACATCCTGCATATCTGAAATCTCTGTTTTTTTAACCAGCTGTTTCATTTATATTTGTTAATTATGGTCTTGGGTTGACTACTCTGTTTCTGTTTTTCTTTTTTTTTTCCTCTTAGTCTTACTCATGCTTACCATTGTACCATTCTGTATTTTTTCTTGCTATTCTCTCTTTTTTTTTTTGATTGTAAATGGTTGCTTACTGCCTGTATTTTGGAGCTTTTCTCCCCGGGCCTCTACTGAAAACGGATATATGTCCAGCTAGACTAGCCCGGTCAACAAATGTAAAATAAATAAAATAAAAAATTATATGTTGCGTGTTCTAGAGTCAGCAAACCAGACAATCTCTATATCTGCACAGACAATGGAACAAAAAATATTGTATACCCACAAGCATTGTGAAATTAAGCATATTAGAAACGTGCCCTCTTTTCTTTCTTTTCCATTTAACCAGACTGAGCCACAGCAACGCGTGGCCGGGTACAGCTAGTAAATAAATAAAACAGACAAGGAAATGTCACAGACGTTTATATACATAAGCATGCGTCACTTCGGAAGTTAGAAATGTGAATGCCATCACAAGAATTAAAAAAAGAAATTATATATATATATATATATATATATATATATATATATATATATATATATATATATATATACACATATACATATATATATATATATATATATATATATATATATATATATATATATATATATATATATATACACACACACACACACACACACACACACACACACACACACACACACACAGCTTATGAACAACTCAATTGTTCATGACTTTGTATAGTGTCCTAATGGCCTTGTTCCTCAGAAAAAAATAGTTTTTTCATAGGTTCATACTAGGCTATCTGCCCAAGGGCATTTATAAGCCTAGCCCATAGTTATGTGGCTTTCGCCACCCCTTTAGTTTGAAGAAAACTATGCCTATTATTTTGCTGTGCCTCTGTCACGCAGTGACACTGAAGTAATCCCTGGGGTATATCTGCGATCTCCCATCCATTGGTCAAGATTCCTCTTGAACAAGGCCAGCGAGGTGCTCTGCCCCACATGTACCGGGATTTTGTTCCACAGCATAGGGAGTCTCTGGGTGATGAATCTGTCCCTCCAGCACGTTCTATTAATAACCGTGTCAAGGTTTAAGTCTCCCGCCCTTGTGGTTCTGAGGGATCTAGATTTTTTGAGGTGAAGCATATTTATCAAATCTGGGTTTGACATGGCCTTATATGTCAGGCACAGGTCACCTCTGAGCAAGCGGTATGCGACTGAATAGAGCTGGAGTTCTTTCAGTCTGGCAGCATAAGACATATTTTTGAGACCCTTTATCCTTTTGGTGAGGAACTTTTGGGGCCTTTCCAGCTGCTGCAGGTGTTGGGTCAGATACATTCCGAATGGAGCATTGTACTCAATCATAGGTCTAATGAATGATGAGTACAGGGGGATGATGACCTCCCTAGATCTAGATGTGAATCCCTTCATGATCAGGTGGGCAATGTAGAAGGTTTTCCTAACTACTTTGGCAACATGAGTGTCAAACGAAAGGTTACTGTCAACCTGGGTCCCCAGATCCCTGATGGCAAATCACCAAAGATTACATACAGTGAATAATGCCATACATTAGAGTTTCACAATTACTGTTATTCTAAAAATGCATGTTAATGAAAAGCCTGTTGTTCTGTCCCATTAACTTTAAATGAAGTAGAGTAAAATGACCATGATTTGGGGCCTTTGTTTCCCCACTGTGGTTTGGACAGTGCAAGGTACTATTATGACTCAATGGGTAAACTAAACATACAAACACAACCAAGGGTGTAGCTAGGCATACTCTAAGTAATTTTTTTCTGGGCATCTCTTAGAAACATCAACACTCAAAACACAAAACTTTTTTTAAAAAATGTTTATACAAAGAATGCTTCTTTTAAATGCATGCACATATAAAATAGCTTTTTATGGGATAACAACTGAAAATAACATGCCGCCTTTCTATATAACTGGGGGTAGCATTTTCAAGGTTGAGTACATTTTAAAAATGATACATGGTTGGTGGGAGCTAAAACATTAGGTTCGAGTATAAAAATATTATGGCAACACCCCTGAGCACAACACAGGTAAGCACAGTTTTGTATTAGAAAAACCAGATGCGCAGTATCAAGGATCGCCTAATACCCCACCCACTGCTCTGAGCATAACATTTAAAGTGCTTTGAATAAACATCGGAAAACCATCATCTGCAAAACGAATATAGAAAGCATTGCAATTATTTTAATAAAACCCTTTTCACCCTTATTTCCTGGTACCATGATTGTGACACGACAGTAGTCCAATTTCCAGAGATCAAAAGCTTTGATGTTTTCTACTACCTATTCAAACAAACAGAAAATGCTGCATTTATAGAAAGCAAACTATTACACTTAAAAATTACAATTCTTTAAAGGGTGAGGGGTGCGAACACATAATATGCTGCATGTATACAAACTATTACACAGACTTAAAATTACAGTTCTGTAAAGCTGCGGGGTGCGGGTGGCAACCTTTCTGGGAGGTTTTTCCTATTGCATTTATTTAATGTATTTATTGTCCCACTGCCTTCTGTGTGGAGTCTACATGTTCTCCCTGTGGTCGCGTGGGTTTCCTCCGGGTGCACCGGTTTCCTCCCACATCCCAAAGACATGCTGTAGGTGGATTGGACACTAAATTGGCCATAGGTGTGAGAGTGTGCATGTGTGTGCCTTCTGTGGAAGGTTGGGCACCGGGCTGGCAACTCGGCACTGTAAAACTCCACTGCCAATCATGAGCGGACAGGTGATCTGCTGTGGCGACCCCTAACCGGGAAAAAGCCGAAAGAAGAATTGTCCCACTGCCTCAGATTATTGCTTGTTGCTTTATCGCCAGAAATATGTTAACAAAAGTGGGGGGTGCAGGGGGGGCTTGCCCCCCTGCTAAAGCAATTACTGCGCAAAATTATAGTAAAAAAAAAAAAAAAAAAAAAAAGACGGGGGTGTGCATTTCTTGAAGTAATTCACTGTTGCAGTTACTTGAAAATAGTGTTTTGCATCCTCCACAGATTTCCTCTGTGGAAACATTGGTAGGGTAATGACTTCCAGGACTTGCATTAAAACATTACCCCACCAGATGTGCAGTAGCAAGGACCTCCCAAGCCCCACCCAGCACTCCTCAGCTTATTTTGAAAATTGCTTTGAATAAACAATGGCAAAACAATCCTCAGAAAAATGAGTATGCTAAACATTGTAATTATTTCAGTGCAAAGCCTTTTCTCTCTTATTTGCTGGTACCAAGATTTCCAATTTGCAGTGATCAAAAACTTCGATATATTTATTACATCTTACACTAAATAATTTGGCAGACCGTGGACTTACAAATGTTATACTGATTCAAACAGATTTACCTATTCAAACTAACAGAATATGCTACATATATGAAAAAGTATTACGCTGAGAATTACAATTCTTTAAGGGGGAGGGGTGCGAACACATTTTATTTATTTTTATTTTATTTTACATTTGTTGACCGGGCTAGTCTAACTGGATACATGTCCATTTTCAGTAGAGGCCCGGGGAGAAAATCTCCAAGCATAAGAATAACAATATAACAAAAGCAAACAAGTAAAATAAAGTAATAAAGCAACAGTACCATAGTAACATAGGTAAAATGAGAAAAGCAAATGGGACTAACAAACAGCGACTAGAAAACATTTAGGCAAAAGCTAGAACAGACATAAACAAGCAAATGCACTAGACAGCACCAGGGCAATTGCAGAAAGAACAAAGTTCCCAAATCCTATCAAATTACTAAGAATAAAACAAGAGGAGAGAAATAAGTTTTGGAGGCAAGAGGGAGGGGTAGGGTTGAAATAGGAGCGAAATACAAGTTTCAGTCTGGGTTTGCACAAGGACAGAGCCACATAATATGCACGTGTTAAAACTATTACATAGACTTAAAATACCTATTCTGTAAAGGTGCGGGTGGCGACCTTTCTGGGAGGTCTTTTTATTGCATTTATTAAATTTATTCATTGCCTCCACTGCCTCAGAATATTACTTGTTGCTTTATCTCCAGAAAAATCTTTAAAGAAAGGTGGGGGGGGGGGGTTCCAGGGCATCCCCTACAAAAGCAATTACTGCACATTATACCAAAGAAAGGTGGGAGGGTCTACGGGTTATGGGCATGGATTGCAAAACGGGAACCTGTGGATACTGCATGCACATAGCTGGCCTTAGGCATAGGCCAACTAGGTGGCCGCCTAGGGTGCCACTCTAGCAGGGGCACTTTTTTCAGTATTCATTTGAGTGGGTAGACCAGGATAGGGGCACCGTGGAGGCCTTTTGCCTAGGGCACCAACTGACCTAAGGCCGCTCCTGTGCGTGCATACTGCCCTTCTGACCCCCTTCTTAACCGCGTACTGTGTTGTAGGGTAAGTGCAAAGTGACAAAGCAAGTCAGCCACCCAGGGCATGTGGTGCTTGTCGACAGTGCACTTATAAATATAGAAAATTAGGATACATTTATTTAATCTGTGTTTTACATTTTGTGTACTAAAAGTTGTGGTAACTCTAAGGATGACCTGTGTTAAAAACGGTCAAAGAATTGAGTATTCACAATGTCATTATATAATGTGCATGGCAGCCGGGCTTGTCACTCAGCCTTGTCAATCGTGTAGGACACACCCATTCCTACGCAAAAATCGCGGTGGGGTAATGTTCTAGTACAAAGCCATTTTCCAATACAAAATTGTGTTTCATACCTACTGTAGATTAAGAATTACATTTGCAAAGTGTGCCACTGTAAATTACTTCATGTTCATCTTGTGCGCAACAATGAATATTCACCTTGTCAGTGGATAATCTGCATGGCTTGTTACTCAGCCGTGTCTTCCATGCAAGCACTATAAGAGGTAGGTTCAACTACTAATAGTTGTCTACAGCTTGAAATAAGTAAAAAAAAAAAAAAACTTCAATAGCCATGGCTTCTTGGCTACTAATGTTTATCATGTCCCTGTACTAACTTCATAATACCAAGAAATACTTGGCTCTTGGTTACACTAACAAAATCAATATGAATTAGTGACGTTTAGCAATTATAAACTATACAAAGCATTCTCTCTACTGCTGATTTCCATATACAGGACCCGTACTATACCGCTTTATTAGATGATAACACTAAATTCTAATTTTACTCCGGTGCACTTTATTAATGACCAGAACAGTAGCCTGCCGCTCAGAAGAATCACCTGTCTCTCCCCTTGGGCCAGTCACTAAAAACAAAGTGGTAGAAGAAGAGTAAAAATGCCTTGTCACACATGACTGCCTAGTACTGAACTATTGCATTACTACCAATTCATAACAAAAAATGCTTATACGAAGAAATAAATGACTTCTCGTTAAAACAGTTTTTCTTTCCACTAAGTTTGCAAGCTTACTCCATATAAACAAAACATCACTTACTTAAGGTTTAATCCTCTTACGTTGATGCTGACATACCATGACACTTCGTAGTGTTTTGACATATAACTACAGTGTTAAAACATCGCGTTACTTCCTGTTTTTATTTCCAAAAATTGCGTCATTGTCTGATTCAGGCCCTATATTAGTCGGTACTGTCTGCTAAATCGTGTCTACCCGTGTTAGATGTTTAAAATAAGATCTCACACAATTCCTTCGTTAGTACAGCCTTGAGGGGACTGATTTTTTTAAATAAAGAATAATTTGATAAGCGACTTGCAAATAAGCCATTATTCACAACGCGAAGGCTGCATTTTGTACTTGAGAAGAAACCATTGGGGGCAGATTTGAAATGTTGGTGCTCTTATAATCTTAGAAAGTTTGTAGAATAACAGTTTTTGAGTTAACATGCATTTTCCAGAGGTTATGACTTTTGAAATCCAAATGCCTGTCAGTATTTAGTGATTTCAATCCTCCGCGATTATCAAAACTACAAATTTTGGAGGATCATACAAACTATAATGCAAAAAATCTGTACCGTTGAGCGGTATGCTTTCAATCTACAAGCTTTGAAAATGAATGTAACGGCTATTGAAAAGTAGGTATATCATTTCAATTTATGTGTGTTTGTGTTTATGTAGTCAATTGGTAGAATACCAGTTTTTGAGTTGACATGCATTTTCCAGAGGTTATGACTTTTAAAATCCAAATGCCTGTCAGTATTTAGTGATTTCAATCCTCCACGATTATCAAAACTACAAATTTAGGAGGATCATACAAACTATGATGCAAAAAATCTGGGCAGTTGTGAGGTATGCTTTCAATCTACAAGCTTTGAAAATGAATGTAACGGCTATTGAAAAGTAAGTATGTCATTTCAATTTGTGTGTGTGTTTATGCTTATGTAATCAGTTGGTAGAATAACAGTTTTTGAGTTAACTTGCATTTTCCAGAGGTTATGACTTTTGAAATCCAAATGCCTGTCAGTATTTAGTGATTTCAATCCTCCGCGATTATCAAAATTACAAATTTAGGAGGATCATACAAACTATGATGCAAAAAATCTGGACAGTTGAGAGGTATGCTTTCAATCTACAAGCTTTGAAAATGAATGTAACGGCTGTTGAAAAGTAGGTATATCATTTCAATTTATGTGTTCATAGGTTCCTACTAGGCTATCTGCCCTAGGGCATTTATAAGCCTAGCCAGAGTGTGTGTGGCTTTCGCCACCCCTTAGGATGAGAATACTACGCCCATTTAGGGTTTAGTTTACTGTGCCTCTGTCTAGTAATGACACAGAGATGAACCCCGGGGTAAACCTACGATCTCCCATCCACTCGTCAAGATTTCTCTTGAAGAGAGTTAGTGAGGGGCTCTGCCTAACATGGACTGGGATTCTGTTCCAGAGTGTAGGGAGCCTCTGGATTATGAATCTGTTCCTCCAGCACGTCCTATTTATTTCTGTGATGAGGTTCAAATCTCTTGCTCTCGTGGCTCTGATGGATTTGGATTTTCTGAGGTGGAGCATGTCCATTAATTCCGGATTGGACATGGCCTTGTATGTCAGGCATAGATCACCTCTGAGTAGGCGGTGTGCGACTGAATAGAGCTGGAGTTTCTTCAGCCGGGCAGCATATGACATATGTTTGAGACCCTTTATCCTCTTGGTGAGGAACTTTTGGGGTCTTTCCAACTGCTGCAGGTGTCTGGTAAGATACATCCCAAATGGGGCATTGTACTCAATCATGGGCCTGATAAGAGAAGAGTACAGGGGCACAATGACCTCTCTTGATCTAGATGTGAATCCCTTCATGCTAAGGTGGGCAATATAGAAGGTCTTCTTAACCACTTTGGCAATGTGAATGTCAAATGAGAGGTTACTGTCAACTTGGGTCCCTGATTACCTCTTCCGTACTTAATGGATTACCACCTATGTGGTAATTTGTGGGTACCTTGTTTTTCCCAAAGGGTATGACTATACATTTTTTGGCGTTCAGTTTAAGGCCATGGCTCTGGCACCAATTATCCGTTTCTATTAGGCCTCTCTGAAGGATGCTTGTGTCCGCTGGAATATCAATTATGGCACCCAGTTTGCAGTCACCTGCGAACTTTGTCAGCCACAATCCTCCTATGTTTGCTTGCACCTCGGAAAAATAAATGCCGAACAAGAGGGGTCCCAGGACTAAGCCCTGTGGGACACCGCTTGTGACTGGCTTAGTCTGACATGGCTCCAGCAATTCTGACTTTGTGGGTTCTGTCCTTGAGCCAGTTTGCAACCCATCTTGTGACATATGGGTTTACATCTAAGCTGGTGAGTTTGTCTATGATGCCCGAGTGGGGTATTGTGTCGAAGGCTTTAGCAAGGTCAAGGTAGGCTGTGTAACTGCCTTACCCTCATCAATGGCCTTAGTGACAGTTTCAAAAAAGTCGACCAAGTTCAAAAGGCAGGATCTGCCCTTGACAAAGCCAAATTGGGTATGATCCAATGTCTGTAGGTCCCCAATGTCTTTGTTTGAGTTCCATAATGATCCTTTCCATAGCTTTGCAGACCAGGCTCGTCAAGCTTATGGGGCGGTAATTACCAGGGTCCATAGAAGCACCGCCTTTGTGGAGTGGGGCCACTGTTGCTGTACGCCATTCTTTGGGTACGTAGCCTGTAGTAAGGCTAAGATTAAACAGCAGCCTTATGTGTGGGTTTAGTTCCTCTTGGAGTTCATGTAGCACACAGCCCGGGACACCATCCGGTCCCATTGATGCTGTGTTTTTAGCTTTGGAGAGGGCGGCTCTCACCTGGGCATCTGAGATGTTAGGGAGGCTACACTCTGCTGGGATAGATATTTCTCCTTTTGGGGGGGAGGGGGCGGAGAAATTTGCACTGAACCTGTCTGCCAGGATGTTGGCAATGTCTGTGGGTTCAGTGTATTTTGTGTCATTTTGGACTAACTGAGCATATTTGGGAGTTTCCACCCAGGTTTCTAACATAGCTAAAGAAGGCCTTGTGATTGTCTTTTATGTCTTTTGCGATTTTTCTCTCAAAGTTGGCCTTGGATGATTTTATGAGTGATCGTAGTTTTTTTGCTAGTACTGATCAGCGATGCCTTCCCTTTTAGGGATTTTGCTCTGTCATGTAGTAGCTTCCTCCTCCTGTTGTAAAGTTTGTTAATGGCTGGGGTCCACCAGACAGGGCGCCTGCCTTTGGGGGAATGGGTCTTGGTTTTATTAGGGGATTGCATGATCCATGCATTCTTGAAGGTGCCCGTAGAAGGCATTTATAAAGGATTCACCGGTGTGGGTTGTGGTTTCCACTGGCCCAGGGGCCTTGAAAGATACCACTTCAGTCTTAAGAAGTGTGAAGTTGGCTTTTGAGAAGTTCTTCACTGTGGTCTTTTGTGCTGGGGGTGGGGGCGGGATGTGGATTTCCAGTGAGATTAATTTATGGTCTGATCTCACTAATGAGGGATATACTTCCGGTGTGGAGCATTTTGTCCCCATGTTTGTAATGATCAGGTCTAGTATATTATCTCCTCTTGTGGGAATGGTGACTAGTTGTTCCATCGCATTTGAGTTTATGAATTCTAGGAACCTTTGGGCTAGGGTGTTGGGGCTTGAGTAATGTCCCCAGTCTATGTTTGGGTAGTTGAAGTCTCCCAATATGATGGTATTTGGAGAGACATTCATACTCTTCAGTGTCTTCAGGAAGGCTGAGTGGGGTTCCTGAGTTTGAGAGGGTGGTCTGTAGCATGCTACAAACTGCAGGGCAGTTTTGCCTATGGTTAGTTGCACCTGGATGGTCTCCAATGCTTCGTGCGTTGCCACTAACCTAGAGGTGTGGGTATCTTTGATGAATATGGATACTCCCCCTCCTTTTGTGGTTCGGTCCAAGTTTTGGGGCCAGAAAGCATGATATGAGGTAAAACCTGTTAGTGCTGGGGTGCTCTCAAGGAGCCTTGAACCAGGTTTCAGTCACTGCACAGACATCGATGTTCTCCATACTGAGGAGGGCTTCGAGAGCGTGCATCTTGAGGTTTAGACTTCTGGCATTGAGAAGCATTGTCCTTAGTTTTTTTCCACTTGTGTATTCTAGGGAGGTGGGTTTGTCTTTTGAGCCTTGCCTAAAAAAGGCACTATGGGGGTGGCAAGAGCCTTGGCCAATATCCGGAAGCCCAGGGGTGATGGGTGCAAGCCATCCCTTGCGAAGCAGCGTGGCTTGTCAAGCATGTCATCCCAAGCAGACAGACATTGGATCCCCTTTGAATGACACCAGTAATTAAGCCAATTGTTAAAGCTGATCATTTTGTCTTTGTACTGTGGCATCATTCTTGGTGAGGGTAAGATGCTGCTCAGGGTCAGGGTCATACCGGCCTGGGCTACATAATCGGAGAGCTCCTCTGTCTCTTTTCATGTAGTCCAGGGAGATACGTCTCAGGTCATTCACACCAGCATGGACAGTGACTGAGTCATATTTGTACTTGCTTTGGAGTGACCTGAGTGCTTGTGTTATGTGGCGGATTCTAGCTCCCGACAGGCAGCTTGCTGTAACCTTTTCCTTGTTCAGTCTGGTGAGCGGGACGTCAGTGTGTCTGACTATGGAGTCACCTATTACAAGTGTATCTGGCATGTTGTTTGGCCTTAAGGGCTGTGACTGTTTAGCACACTGACTTTGTGAAATATGTGTTGCATGTGCTATGTCTTGCGGTAGTGGTCGCTTGGGTGTCTGCTTTGGAGGCCTCTGTTGTTTTGGTAGATTTTTAATCGGAGCCTCCGAGTATGTTTTTGTGTGTTTATGTGTTTGGTTTGCAGTTGTGATAGGTCTATGTGAGACTGGGTTTGTGGTGTGTGTGGTTATCTTCTCCTCCTGACTGGTTCTGCCAGTACTGAGTTGAGAGCTCGGCTTCCAGTTTGGCTATATAGTTGCATCTCTCACATATATTTGTATTTGTTGGGAGGAGGAGAGCGTTGTCTGTATACATGAGGCAATTGTAACATTGCCTCAAAATTCCCAGATTCACCAGCTGAACAGGAGAGGACGCCAACAACTGACCCTTAGACATGCTAGAGTAGTGTAAAGGATTGCTGTGTAACTGAGTCAGAAAGGACCTAAAGGGAAATGGGTACTCGGGGGGATTTAGGTGAATGAAGTACTTTCTTTTTGTTTAAGAGTGCTTTACCTGTATAAAAATGCTTTAGGAGCAAGTGCTGGGCTTTTCAGATAGAGAATAGGCTGTTTAGATTGCAAGTAGAGCAGTTCTAAGGAAAAAATTGAAGAGCAGACTTTACGGAGCCAGAAATAGTTTAAACTTGATTAACCGGCGCTGCCCGATGCTGCTCTATGCGCAAAATCAAAAACGAGCTTTATAGCAGGGGGTTGAAAAGAACCAGGAATTGACCCAAAATGGCCAATAAACTACAAGTTGCTGGGCTGGAACCACTCCTCTAGGGACAAATGGGTTGCTTAGCGTTCCCCACTCCCACTGGTGAACAAAGAAGCTTCCTCTTATCCAAATAAGGATATGGATAGCACAGGAACTATGACAAAAGCCCAGAGATCAGCAAAATCTGAAGATTGGACTATTCTAGTTCAGTAAGGCGGGAAAACAAAGATATATATATTTTTTTCCTTTTTTTTTTTTTACAGAGACAGAAGAAAAAGATACAGTAGCAAACAGTAAATGCTATAAAACGGCTAGCGCACTTGAGTGTGTTAGCCTAACAGTTAAATTAAACAAAAATAACTTTTTAAAGTGCAAACAGTTTAGAATCAACACAGGTACAGTATAAACAATATGCAGAGCTGTTTTTAGGCGAAATGCAGTCGAGATACAGTAATTAAAACGAAAGCCAGAAAAAATACTTAAAAATCAAGGAAAGTCACTCTTTCACTCTCTGCTGCTTGTAGAACTCTGCAGGACACCACGAGGAGCTGTGCTTAGTCGTACATGCATTTTCCAGAGGTTATGACTTTTGAAATCCAAATGCCTGTCAGTATTTAGTGATTTCAATCCTCCACGATTATCAAAACTACAAATTTAGGAGGATCATACAAACTATGATGCAAAAAATCTGTGTGTGTATGTGTTTATGTAGGCAGTTGGTAGAATAACAGTTTTTGAGTTAACATGCATTTTCCAGAGGTTATGACTTTTGAAATCCAAATGTCTGTCAGTATTTTTCAGTCCTCCACGATTATCAAAACTACAAATTTAGGAGGATCATATGACTTTTGAAATCCAAATGTCTGTCAGTATTTTTCAGTCCTCCACGATTATCAAAACTACAAATTTAGGAGGATCATACAAACTATAATGCAAACAATCTGGACAGTTGAGAGGTATGCTTTCAATTTACAAGCTTTGAAAATGAATGTAACGGCTGTTGAAAAGTGGGTATATTATTTCAATTTATGTGTGTGTGTATGTTTATGTAGTCATTCTCATCATATACATACTTGTAAGAAAATGTAAATACCGATATAGCTTCATGATTCACAAGTGTCCTTGATTGTGGCATAAACTTTGCCCTGTCTCTCCTAACCACTCCTAAAACTGGGTATTTTGGGAGAAAAGGTGGTGAATTAAACTTAATAAGTATATTTAATTACATATTAACACACACCCTGTTGGGCATTATTGCTTGCTTATTATAGACTTGTTCTACTTCAGAAGCATGCATGGAAATTCACGTTCCCTTACTCTGTCAACTTCCCAGATTAATGGTACTGAAAAACAGTTTAAAGATTTTGAGAGTTACATCAGTACAAGTACCACTTTTGTGAGATTCATTTCTACATACCCTAAATCTAGTATTATTTTTTTAGATGTTTGTGTAGACATTGAAGACACTGGCAATATATATACTAAGCTCTACAGGAAACCCTGCCATGCCAACCATTTGGTCTCCCATGACAGCATGCATCCCTCTTATATTTTTAGGAATGGGATCCGTAATAGGGTGTTCAGATCCTCAAGATTTAATACGTGAAGAAGATTTTCAGAAGCAGGTCAAGGTGTTGAGTCAAGAATTGATAGAGAGTATATAATGAGGCAGATGTTTTAACTAATGTCAATGAGGTTTGAGGGGAATGATACCCAAGCCTTATTTTTCCAAACTCCGTTATAGAGGTAAACAGGCCCCTAGACAATCATCTAGAATGAAACTTAAGGTTCCTTTATAGTATTCAGACAATGTTTCTTCCTACATGGATATAGTAAGGAGACATTGAGGTGTTCTTACTACCAATAGGGATATTTGTGAGTTGATAGATACTGCGCCTAAGTTTCTATTTAGGAACACAAAGTTCCTTAAAAGGCAGTTATAATAAGAACACTTTTCAGTCTTATAGAACAGTTGGAACATATCCATGTGATAAATACAACTATTGTAAATGCATTGACAACACAGCTAGCTTTGAACATCCAGACCAGAATAGAGTGTTTCACTTTCAGGTGCAAGCCACATGTGACAGCCAATATATAGCTTGTTTAGCTCATTGCCTTAAATGTAACAAAATTCTATATAGGCAAAACAGACCCTTTAAAGAAAGGATTCGAAATAGGCAAAACAGACCCTTCAAAGAAAGAAGTCAGTTACATATTTACTATATCAGTAGGAGAAATAAAGTTAGTGCTTTGGCTAAGCATGTTATTGGTACTAACTCTGAACACGCCTTTAAGTTTATGGCCATAGGCAGAATTTTTGAAAACATCAGGGGGGAAGACATACGTAATATAACTGAGCAGTTTGGAGGCCAGATGGATTATTAGACTTAAGTGAGATTCAGGGCATGGTTTAAATGAATATGTGCCACTTAAACCCAAGCTTAAATCCAGACCCTTGTTTAGACAGTTTTTTTTCTTTTTAAATGTACCACTAATAAAGTGTGCTTACTTGTATATGTAATTTTTTATGTATATTTTTATACATATACGTTTACAAATATATAAATGTTACATCAAAAATTGCATTTAAAAGACTGTGTATTACATATATGAATGTGAATGTTTTATATATTTTTTATAAGTGCCTTCTATTGATAGCAGTGCATGCTTGCAAGCATTTCTTTCATTCAGTAGGGTAGTAAGCTCAAGTCACACCCTGTGATGTTAATTGTATCATGTGACTACTAGTGCTTGCTAGAGGTTGTATAAAAAGAAGCACATTTCAGTTGTATTTATTAGCATCAGATGGAACAGATTTTCTTGCGAAAGTGCGATTAAAACTTCAATTGAAACTGGAAACCTTGGTCGTACCTGAGTTCTTCTGTGTTTTTATCATTACTTGCTTTTGGATTTTTCAGAACTCAGGAACCTGTGTGGGCTGGTGACTGTTTTTGTGGTTATACTTGTACCATGTTGCTAAGGCCCAGCACTCCTTACCTGTATCTGTCTGATCAGTACACCCCCCCCCCCCAATCATTCAAAAGCATTCTGAAAGCCTTCCTAACCAAGATCTGGCCAGAATAAACTATATCCCTAAATTTGAACAAGTACCTATTTATACCTTACACCTCCTTACTCTCCCTTCTTCACTCATTTCTTTACTTCTATCAATTTCTGTCCCCCCGGATTTCTCTCTAAATATGCCATAAACCTGCTTTTCTCTCACTTCATATTGCAATTCCTATTTGCATTATACTAACTTGCCTTTACGTTCTCCGTAAACTGCTAAAATTTCTCTAAATATTAAATCATTGTCACATAACTTGTATCTATTCTTAACCAAGATTTTCATATTATGCTTAATTTGTATAATTGTTTATTATTTATTTATTTAACAGTTGTTTACCGGGAAACTCCGACTTGGAATGAGCCAGTTTTGAGCAAAGGCCTGGGGAGAAATGTTCCAGATGCATGTCTTTGTAAAGTGAGAGGAAACCAGAGCACCTGGAGGAAACCCACATGAATGCAGAGAGGACATGCAGACTGTACAGAAAGCACCCCAGCCGAGAATTGAACCAGAGAACCTCTTGCTGTAAGGCAACAACCAAACTGCTGCACCATCCACTTAAACTGTAGATGTTTTTTGTATTATTTTTGAAGATTGTAAAATTATTGTTTTTAAAATGTTTTTAAATACTGTGGAGCTTTTCTCGCCAGGCCTCCGCTGAAAATGGACTTCTACCCAATCAGACTTAAATACATACACACACACACACACATATATATATATATATATATATATATATATATATATATATATATAAAATAAATAAATATAGGTCAAAGTATACATTGGCTGCAGTCCTCTGATGTCAACCAGCTGTTTATATAATTGCCTTCTTTATTTACAAATACCGATCAGGTCCAATAACTTTAGCCAACTCTCCATTACTAATTATTTTTTCCTGTTTTTTGTAATAATATAATTAATATCTAAACATGTATATATTTTTGTCTGTAGTGCTTGTCCGCTTAACATTATAAGCGGCACTTAGGTTATATCTGCCTATTCTATAGAATAAACAAACCATGTAATCTGTAATGTTAAGTAACCACCTGTATTTTTTTAATATCATAATCCCTCTCTGTAAACTTTTTCAAGCAATCCACCTCATTTAAAATACATTAATTTTTGAATGTAATCAGGACAGTTTAATAAAGTTATTTTTCATAATATTTACTTTCAGTTAATTTGGATGATAGTTGGATACATGCATCTTTCATGAAAAGTTTATAATTAGAATAATGTTCATCCCTTTTAACTTATGTATGTAAATAATTAATACTTGTCATTATACAATGACTGGCCATTAACATTCAAAAATGAGCACACTGATTGGACAGCCCAACCAGTGTGCCTATTGTAAATCAAGCATATACCAAAAGAAAAAAGTCCAGTCACTAAAGTGCCATTGAGTGGACAGACTTATTTTTTTCTATTGGTGTATGGTCGACGGGTATTAGTCTGAAGGAAAGAAAAACTGAAAAGTGTGTCATTTATTTAGGGAATTTGTTCCTCATAAAATTTGTGGTTTACAGACAAATCACTGAGGAACAAAGTCACTAAAAAATGACACTCATTTCAAATTCAGACTTTCTTTCCTTCAGACCATGCATAATTATTCTCACAAGTTTATGAGCAACATTAACAGTTGGTCCCCTCCTTTATTTATGCTCTGTCCACATTTCTTGAAATAAGAGGTCAAGCGGTACATACGAGAGCAGAGAAAGTACAAGGTAAGTCAGGTACATTATGCAAAACTAAAGAAACATACTGATTTTGCTTGTATTTTCCCCGTCTCTCTCGTACCACTGGCCAGAGATTGCAGGTTTTTTTCTTAAAAAAAAAAAAAAAAAAATAGCAACGGAGATTGTCCTTTCTCCATTGCATGCTTTCCAAAACATGTAAGTGTAAGGAATGCAAGTCCCATATGCATGCACAATACATCATCAAAGGACAGAATCCAGGAACAACACAGAAGAACACCATGGTGTCATTATACAAAGACATTATTTAAGAAAAGTAAGTAATTTCTTTCTTAAATAATGTCATTGTATAATAGCATTTGCTCTTGTGAACAAATAAAGCCAAGTGATGGTAAATTCAGCATTACCCACTCCCTGCCATGGGTTATTCCTATAATAATTTACTAGTCATGAACTTCAAAAACAGTACTACTAATCAGAGTAGCTAGAAATTGATAAAAACTGTTACAACGTCCATACAAAAATATTTTAACTTGCTTAAAACCATCACTTTTATTTAAGTTTTCTTCGACTCACTGTACAAAAATGAAATTAGTGAAGGCTGAAGATATTGTTGTACCCATTGCCACTCTCGTTAACTGTTTTTAATATTTACCATAAAAACAAAAATAGCTGTTCTACAATACTAAGTCCAAAACTTAACAAATATCTTTGTTGGGCAGGTCACTAAAAATAAATATGTCCTCAATCTCTCAGTTCTCTTCCACTGGGAAATGCTAGTGTTTAATGATTCACTGTCTACAGTGACAATTAAAATATGTCCATCAGTCGATTTAATGGTCCTTAACTTTTAACAAAACTCCAAGGAACCTTCACAAATTAATTAATGCTTGTCCTAATTAATTAAGTTTATTATCAACCTGTAGTGCATTTTTTTTTCATTTCAGAACTACTTATAGCTGCTCTTGTTAATTTGCCAGAAATAATGGAAGCTTCGCATAAATATGGATTGATTTTACCATGCTGACATTGTCAAACCTGTTAAGGTACAATCGTAAAATAAAATGTTTATGCCATCAAAAAATAGTCTGAGAATTAAATGAATTATATGATCCTGCAGCATGAAATAAGTTTTTAACAGAAAGGCAAATGATGATGTTTTACACAAGGATGATGATGACTTATGCACACATTCATATCCACATGCATGTGTGCACACACAGTTGACCCCGACCCCATGTACAAAATGGGGAAAAAGGGGTTAGATGATGATGAGAAAGGCAAATCTTGCTGCAACAGTTGCCTGAAACAAAAATTTGTTAAGACAAACTTTTTATTTCAGCCAGAGAGAGTGTTCATGACTTCAGAGTGTTAGCTAACCCTTCACGATACGTGTAACAGTAATTTAAATGAGATGACAGGAGGCCGAGCAAAGTTTTACACTATCTGCAAAAGCTGAAGTATAGCAACCTGGAATTGGTGATAAAGGATAAATGTTGTATATCAGTCTAAATCGGTACTGTGATTTGTTGTTTAATCACTGAATTTAATCAATAAATATGTCATTGTTTTTCACTCATATTTGCCAAGGACACTCTAGACTTCATCATTCACTCATCCTGTACACAATAATGGAAAGTAATAACCAACTACATGTGACGTCAGCAGTTCCCTTTATTTTTTTTGACAAAATATTATTGTGGGGCTTGGAGTTTGCATGTGGATGTGGGAGCAGGACAACTTAACAGTAAAAAAACAAAAGCTTGCAAAATACAGTATTCAGCTGTTTGGTCATGAATGCAGAAAGTGTAAAACACTGTGGAAGTAGTATTCTAGCACATGTATAAGCATCTCATTGTTAAAACTGAACTGAGTATTAAAAGGAAAAAAACTCCATTTACTCTTGCAAATATGAGATCTGATGGTATGACCTTCTGATACACTACTGATACATTACTAAACCATGTTGCATCTACATGAAGATGTTATTTTATGTGAAATCTGGGTTATATAGAAGGCATTCTGAACCTGTAGAGAACATTAACAAACATCTTTGTTAGTAATGCAGAAATAAAGTGTTTTACTTGGAGCATAATAATCTGTACAGTTTAGCAAACTAATAATGGTCTCCAAACTGACCCCATGCAGTCTAGGGAACACATTTTAATCATCCAAACCATGGCGTTCATACTTACCTTTTCATTTAGGTGTTACAGAGGTGAGCACTGTCTGATCACCCAGAATGTGACATTTCTATTTAGCTTTACTTGTAGAGTTCTTACCTGAACTGATCAATGATTACTTTTGAAAATGTGTAATTATGCCTTACACAGAGCAGAAACATGGATGACAGATTCTTTGATTTAAATAAGATTACATTTTTATTATGTTAAGGGGAGGTTGCAGCAGTTAGATAAACTGGACTGAATTATATGTCTGTTTTCTCCTATTGTAACTAATGGGACAGATTCATGACAGCTAATCTCCGTGCTGCTATCTTGTGTGTGTCATGTCATGATGTGCACATGATAGCAAGCTATTTTGTATTCATTAGAGCTGCAAAACAAAGGTAAATAGTAGAATATACTAGTGAAAGCATAATCATCTGAATTACATGCTAATCAACCTATCCAAGATTGTGGTGCCATTTAGGAAGCTATAAATTGATCATGTAAAGATGGTGTAGTTCTTTGCTATGAACTCCAAAAATTATTGGAATACAGCCACCATCACATTTAGTAAAAAAGCAATGTTCAGGGCTGCTGCTGCTCTCTTGCATGTGTATGGGAAACAGGCTCAAATCTATGCCACTGCTGCTGCTGATAGACCTCACTCAAAATGACAAAGGCTGTTCAGACCCTGTTTAGCATATCACGGACTGCATGGTATTGAAATAGTAGGGAGATATGGGGTTGATAGGAAAACACTACATGAACTCTGCAACCTCTGCCGTCCCCACCTCAGACCCAAGGGAAATCGAGGAGAGCCTATACTAGTGGAAACTAAAGCACATGTAGCATTAAGGATATTAGCTGCTACTACTACCTTTCAGAAACCCACAGGGGATATACTAGGTGGTGTCACAGGCCTCAGCCACCAGAATATTGCACTCTAGTCTTAATGCTATACTAGAACATGGAAGGGAGTACATCTATTTTCCACACACACCAGAGGAGAGAGTAAGGCAATGCCGGGATTTTATGCTGGAGCACACTTCCCTGAAGTTTTGGGAGCCATAGACTACACTCTCATAGAAATAAAAGCCCCAACTAGTGAACAGGGAAAGGCATACATTAGCAGAAAAGGGTTCCACTCAGTCAACTGCCAGGTTGTCTGTAATGCCTGAGAGCTCATCCTCAGTTTGCATGCAAGCAACCCAGGCAGTTATGTCTTACACATATGGCACACCTTATAGCTTTATGTAAGGTTTACTGGGGGTGATGCATGTTATGCACTGAAACTGTGGCTCATGACACCCATCAGAAATGTGCACACATACTCACAGAAGAAGGATACAATGCTGCCCATTCTTAAACTAGAAACATCATAGAGCATGTATTTGGCATGTTGAAGTTATGGTTCCACTATCTAGACATATTGGGGGTGCCTTACAGTACAACCCAGGCACCTGTGCAGAAATTCTCATAGTCTGTGTTACGATGCATAATATCATCTTGAGGAAACAACTGCAACAGGGACAACAAGGGTTAGGACCACAGAAAAAGTCAGCACATACAGACTAGGATTCTGAGGAAGAACTTCCAGCTTCAGAGGTAGCTGCCGGACGTAGGCATGCACAATATGCCCTTGCCCTGGCTAAGAGGCAAAGGATAGCACACACACACACACTCACCACCTAAGAATCAAAGGGTAGTATACACTCTTACCAGCTAAGAGGCAAAACATAGCATACACACTGACCAGCAAAGGAATGCAAATAATCTAAGAACATCATACAAACCATAAAAGTGATGTCATCCGATGTCCACAAACTTTAATTATCCATGTAGTGGCTGTGTATGGATACCATCAGAGATAGCTTGAATCTACATGACCTGTAACTGCAGTAATGTCAAGTTATGTGTGGAAGATGTACTAATATGTAAGAAAATAAACGTAAATTATATACCTGCATACTGCTGGATAAAAAATGTACTCAATCAGAACATGTGTGAGGTATCCACCAATGACTTTCTTGGCTCATAGGAATGATATCTGCAATATACAGCTATGCATTATACACAGTAAGCAAAGTTTAGCCAGTTACTTACCCACTGTATGCAAAACAGGCAACAGGACAATTATGTCAACAGTTTCACAAGTAGACCAATAAGCAGAAATTCAGTATCAGTGATCTGAATGCCTGACTTACAATACTAACTGAAAAAAACTTCCAAAATGAATATTTACAAAAACATTCAAAATCCTGTTCTCTAATAAGTATGCATAAAATCAATACAGTAAGAAAGATTGTCTTATATGTCCACTCTATGCATCAGATGTATATGCAATGCTAAGTCAAACCCAAATGATAAAAGAACATGGCACAGTCATCATTATTTGTACTGGGTGGGGTGGGGCAGTAGGCCAAGGCTAACACCAAACTAGTGAGTATATGCGAGTAAGAAACACAGAATATTCAATAAAGTATGAAATGTCTCTGGGCCACTAACAGGAGATGTATCCCAATCAACATTAATGTTTTCCTAACTTGCATGTGTGTGGGTTAGTGTAGTCAGTTTTTCTGAAATGTGTATGTGTCTTCATGAACACAATCAAGCTTTGTGCTACCTCTTTGCCCTGACATGTTATACAGGTGTGAGCAGTGCATGGCAGAGTGGTCAGTTCAGTGTCATCGCTCCCAACCACATAAAATGCCTTTACCAGGAGTTGCACTGTAAATATGAGCAATGTCTGCTGGATGAGCTGTCTTCATGACTGCATCCAAGACAATGACCCCTGTAGCTTACCACATCTGGGTGTGAACACCTCTACCACTGACGGAGCAGTGGAAGTAGTACCACTATGGAAGCAGGCTTTAGCGTGGCCACGTCAACTAACACCAGAGGATGTTGCAGCTCTCTGGACGCAGAGATGCCAGCCCTCCCCAGCAGACATTTGATCAGAGACACTGCCCAATACACTGTGTCACTCATCTTATCCAGTGAGTCATCTACATTGTTGAGACAGTCACGCATGTCAGAATGTGCCATGTTCAGGACTCACACAATCTGTTCTGACACCCTGGTGGAACATGCCTGTCCTCCATTATGGCCCTATACATATGTCTGGGGGCATGTAATGACACAACAGCATCAGGATGAGGGTGGACAGTAGGCCTCCTCTGAGTACCTCTAGCAACTCTCCTGTGTGGTACAACGCCCTCGCAATGGCTATGGGCAGACTCAACCAGCTCCATAAGTGGAGAAACCATACTACCCCAATCAACCGTGTCACCTTCTACCTGTCCTATATCTGAGGACTCAGTGGAACGGGTATGTGTAGGCATACTTATTGTGTCTGAAATAAGGCCATTGGATGTGTGAGCCACAGCCCCAGTGTCAGACTGAACCTCTGCACCTCCTGACTGTGTCTCAATGTTACCACCATCATCATCAGAGACTACAGATACTCTGGCATCAGGTGGTATGAGTTCCACACTGCCACTGTCAGCATCCCCTGTGATAATAAGCAATAAACACAAGAAGGAAATAAATAGTGAGTTGAAATGATCCAGTCTTCATTCTACACACTCGTTAAACAATTTCAGATGTTAAAGGAATACAATACTTTTTACTCTCTCCTCAGGCTTACATCTGAGTAATGGTTATTAGTAATTAAAAAAAAAATGTATGCTTACCATGTGCAGGTTGTTTTTCATATGTTAATTCTGATGTCCCTGCTAAAAGAGGAAGGTAGTGGAAAGAAGGCTAATAAGTGTCTCTGTGCAAATGCCACAAGGACAGGTGTGAGCCATGCATGATAGAGTGGTCAATTTAGTGTCATCGCTCCCAACCATGCGTACTGCCTCTACCAAGAGTTGTACTGCCACTTCCACATCCCTGGTTCAAAGTGGGGTGTTACCTAAATGTGAGCGATGTCTGGAGGACGAGCTCTCTTCATGATTAAGTCCAAGAAAATGACCCCTGTGATGAACCACGTCTGGGTGTGGACACTTCTATCACTTGAAGCACCTTCAGTGCTATGAGAACAACCTTAACAACATTGATATTCTTGTCCTAATAGCACACTGTCCATTCTCTCAGAGAAAATCTGTGTACCAATCCTCAACACAAAATAATTGAATGTGCAATGCTCATTTTGGACTCTGCCTATCTTTCCCTTAAGAAATATCTCAGAATCAATTAAACTGTCCATTCCCCCTCCCCCAACACAATCTCTGTTGGACTTATCTCTTCTAAGTCACACAACTTGATTTGATGTTTACAGATGTTCAAATAGCAACACATAAAGATGTCTAGAATGGCATTGAATGCCTTATATATAGCATAGGAAAACACACAAAACAAAACTAAGTAAAATCAAAAAAAGAGGAAAAGTAAAATCCACCAAACTGTTTAATGTAAGCACTTTCGTGCACTAAATAAGTGCATTTCTTCAGACAAACATTTCACAAAATAACAAACTTTATATAGTATAAATGGGTGCCAATTAAGAAAATTAATTAAATAATTAAACCTGTTGAATAAACTGGTATGCATCAGATAAAAAGCTCTACATATTCAACACACACAAAACATTTAACACTTTTCTCTTATTGTGTTCATTGAATAATATAATAATAATGAATAATACAAATAGATACATTAATATAATCATACGTATAAGTAAATATATTATATACGTATAAATATAAGTATACCCACCAAACCATTATTGTAAAATGTATATATAATCATACATTAAAAATGAAATATAAAGCCATTGTTTAACGTTCTAAAGCTCTCAATCTAAGCAAACATTTAATGGAACAAGCATCGTTAAGTCCGGGATAAACATATGCATTGGTTTGTAACTGCCATAAAAGTTCTTGTTCTTCTAGTCTGAGGTGCCATGGTCCCCCTCTTCGGTTCTTATTTAGTGCACGAAAGCGTTTACATTAAACAGTTTGGTGGATTTTACTTTTCCTCTTTTTTTGATTTTACTTAGTTTTGTTTGTGTGTTTTTCTGAGGTTTATGGCGGAAAGTAGTAATCCACAGTCTCAGTCTTTGTTCACTCAAAGTCCTAATAACCACTCCAGTAGCGGTTCGAATGTTTCAACTTCAGAGGCGAATGCCGTGGGTGCCCTTACAGCTTTGGTCCAGCAGTTATCACAAACGGTAGATGACCTGATGAGGAGACTATCCGATCCAGGACCGCATGAGTCAGCTAGACCAAGACCGGGTGTTATTTTGAATTCTGGTCATAATGCTCTACAAAATTCTCGTACAACAACACCTGCTCCAGCTCAATGAGCCGATGAAGGTCGGACCTCAACATCAAATATACCTGTGGATGGTAATGGGGCCAGTAATAATTCCGAACCAGTCGGTAATGGTGCTAACAATAATCCTGATCAAGCAGGTGAAGGTAACATGTACAGAACTGGTTTTCCAATGTTAAATGACTTTATTAGAGTGCCTAACATGTTTAATTCAGCAGGCTCTGTTAGTTTTGGTCAATACCGTAGAGAACAAGAGCTGACTAATTACATTGTTTCTCGTCTTAAAGAATTTGATCAAAAACTTTTGAAATACAATAAGCTACAAATTGAAATCTTGTATTTCAGAGACTGTATTAATCTTCAAATAATTCCGAAAGGCTTGTGACAATAGAAATATCCATCTTGGGTAATAAAAAAATTCTGAATTTTATATGCAGCTCATTCAGCTTTTTAATAGGCAAGGCATAGAATTTTTGGAAACTCTTATTAACAATTATGATAAACAAATGCTTGAACTTAAGCGACAACTGGAAATACTTGATAACGGAATTATATCAGATTCTGATTTTGGCCATTATGAGTATGATTACAAAAGAACATTTTCGAGCATTGATTCACTTTTGTCCAAAATTATGGATACTAAAATTCGTAAAATCAACAGGGATAAGCTTGAATATGAACAGAATCGAGCTTACCCTGATCCGCTGCTTATGCCGAACTTTGACTCTAATGCTTCCCTGGTTACCTTGGAGACTGACAACATGTGTTTGTCTGCTTCTGATGACATCATGGACCCGGCTCGAGCAGACAATGCTGCTAGCAGTTCGGGAGTTCGTCGAAGTGAAAGGATTAAAAATCAAAATCAGCAACAAGTAGTACAAACACATTATTCCAATACAAGGAATAATAATAACCAGGATTTTCACAGGGCCAGTATCAGAACAACGTTGAATACAGGCTACCCCAATCTAGGCCAACGCCAGCAGCGCAAGAAGAACAACCGTCACAGAAGGTAGCCAAGGTAGATCAGCAAGAACGTTTAACAGTACATAGCAGCATTAGTGGGGACTTTAATGTTTATAATTTTAGTTCCATAGCAGTTTCACAGGACATGGTTGAATTTTTGACTAAAGGTTTTAATTTTGTGCCAAATTCGAAGCCTAATTTAGCTCGATTGATTTGTGATTTAAAAGTTTTTGTTCGCAAAATGAACTTAAATGTAATGTTTGGTAACCAAAACAGTATTCTATCGAATGAACATGTGGCAAGTATTTTTAATCCAACATTGCAAAGCACTTTAGCACTGTTTGAAAGAATGTCAGAGATACATTTTAGGGCTTTAATAGCTAGTCATTGTGACAATTTCCATACACAGAAGAAGAATAATATTTCATCTGATGAAAGGGAAGTCATAGAATATGTTAAAGTTCATAATATTCGTGTTATGCAACCAGATAAAGGCGGTGGTGCTGTATTTATGGATGAGTCAGAGTATGATACTAGGATGTACAAGATGTTATTGACTTCTAATTATACTAAGGTATCATTAAATGAATTTAACCAGGCATACCAACGCATCAAAACATTCCTGGCGGATTTGTTTATTGATGCATCTATTCCTTTTGATACGTATCATTATTTAACAATGCAAGCTCCATTAACACCTGTTATCTTCAGAGTTCCTAAACTCCATAAAAATATTTATGACCCCCCCCCCCTTTGCGTCCTATTATAGATGGTCACAAATCTATAACATATGCTTGTGCCAAATGGGTAGATTTTAGGCTGAAAGAGGCTTTAAAATCGGAAGTCCAAATCTGCCGTGATTCTTGGCATGTCTTGCAACATCTTAGCACAATATCTTTTGATGTAACTTATAGCTTCCTTACTGTTGATATAAGGGATCTTAACACTGTAATCCCTCAAGATCTAGGTTTGGATTGGGTTAGAGAATTTTTGCTCTTGAAACAACTCCCAGGTAATGACATTGACCTAATTTTTTCCCTTTTGGACATAGTATTAAGCAGTAGCTTTTTCATGTTCAAAGGTGAATTTTTTTCTACAGAAATCAGGTGTAGCCATGGGCTCTCCATGCGGAGGTAGCTTTGCTAATACAGTCATGGCATTCTGGGAGCGAACTTATTTATTTCCCCATTCCACCTGTAAAAACATGGTCGTCTGGTATACCCGTTACCAGGACGACATGTTTTTTATTTTGAAAGGCAATGCTGCAGATGCTCAAGTCTTAGTGGAAACCATGGCCTCTTTTACGTCTTTTCTGGAATTTACATTTCAATTTGATGAAGACAAAATTAATTTTTAGACATCTATTTAAGCAAGGACATGGCCAATAATAGATTTAAGACGACCATTTATAGGAAACCTTTTTATAGTAATTCATTTTTACATTTTACAAGCAATCATCCTTACTTTCAAAAAAGAGGGGTTGTAAAAGGTCAGCTGGTTAGAGCTTCGAGGATGACTTCTAATGATGATGACTTCTTCATTGAATGTAGTCTTTTAAGAAACATGTTCTTTAATCGTGGCTACCCTTTATTGTTAATTAACACCTTGACTAAAGAAGTTAAGTCCAAGAGGGATCTTGGATCTTTAGGTCCTATTTTGACAAGAGGTTACGTTTGTGTCAAATCTGATTCTCAAGTTATGATTCCAACAAATGATACACATATAGCTCAAAAATCTAATGCTAAATATTCAGCCAGTTTTTGACACATTTTAGTGATATCTCTGGTGAACTCAGAGACATTTTATGTTATAACTGGGATCTCATTCTACAAGACCAAGCTATTAGTAATATCCTTGGTCCTAGACCTTTAATAACATTTAGAAGGGGCCCTAATTTAAAAATGTTATTTGAAACTCCGCATTCCAAATATAAGCATACTAAAGGTATGTTTAAATGTGGAAGATGTAAATACTTTAAGTATATTCGAACTGGTTCTTATTTCAACATACGTGGAATACAATATTCAGTTAAAGATATATTTTCTTGTGAGAGTCAAGGTGTTGTTTATTTAGCTACTTGTAAAGTATGCTCAGCATTTTATCTGGGCAAAACAGAATGCCAATTAAAACAACACATTTATGAACGTATATACAGTATTACTAAAGGTATTCATACTAATGCATTAGCGAGACACATGGTTTTGAATTTATAGTAGTCCAAAGTGTTCCAAGGAACCCAAGAGGGGGACCGTGGCACCTCAAACTAGAAGAACAAGAACTTTTGTGGCAGTTACAAACCAATGCATATGTTTATCCCGGACTTAACGATGCTCGTTACATTAAATGTTTGCTTAGATTGAGAGCTTTAGAAAGTTAAACAATGGCTTTATATTTCATTTTTAATGTATGATTGTATATAAATTTTACAATAATGGTTTGGTGGGTATACTTATATTTATATTTATATTCATACATATATAATATATTTACTTATACGTATAATTATATTAATGTATGTATTTGTATTATTCATTATTATTATTATATTATTCAATGAACACAATAAGAGAAAAGTGTTAAATGTTTTATGTGTGTTGAATATGTAGAGCTTTTTATGTGATGCATACCAGTTTATTCAACTGTGTATGTGTTTTTAAATTTGAGGGCAGGTTTAATTATTTAATTAATTTTCTTAATTGGCGCCCATTTATACTATATAAAGTTTGTTATTTTGTGAAATGTTTGTCTGAAGAAGTGCACTTATTTAGTGCATGAAAGCGCTTACATTAAACAGTTTGGTGGATTTTATATATAGCATACGTGGAATTTCTTCTTGGGACACACACCCTTGGCCTGTTGTCAGCATCAGCACCAACATCACAGAGTCCATGTGAACTCTCTGCTGAGCTGTCTAGATCTCTGACAGTGGGCAGGACAAGCTCATTTCAGCGAGTGGTGGCTTTGTAGCAGGACATCTCCCTCATAGCCATCTGTTCTTGTTCTACTACAGATACTCTCCTGGGTTCTGTTGCAATCATATCAGGCCATGGTGCGGCACCTGCTTATAGTTTCTGGCATGGGGGCCCCCTGTGTTTACATCAGTGACCACCTGCTGTCATATGCTTTTTCTGGCAATCATATCACCTCTGCCTCTGTCAAGCAGGAAGGTTCCATGTTGGCCTAAGGCTTCATTAATGACCTCTTTCTCTGCATCACTGAATGGTGGCTTGTGTGGAACAGATGGTCTGGGTGCCATAATCTTGTATGACATGAAACACATGCACAAAAAAAAAATCTGCATTTGTAGCACATGCATATATCATTCTCCTCAAAGAAAATCCAGGCAACCATCCTCAACATAAAACAGTTGAACATACAATGCTCATTTCAGACTACACACAAGCTAAGGGAACCCCCCCCAAAAAAAAAACATTGTAATACATTAGCATTACATCCATCCTGTTAACATTTCTGCAACAAGGACAGCAGTTGTGTAATAAATGACTACTGGATGACAGGATTATCAGTAACTAGGAAAATTTCAAAGTCCAACTGCCCAGACAATTTCCTTTGGTCTTTCCACTATTGTGGAGGTTGCCATGGGACATCTGAGAAGCCTAACACCTCAGTTTGCTACACAAGCACAACCCCTTAAGTCGATAATAAACACAAAAGAGTTGTCTGCAGGAAGTGGTGAAATTCCAAGAGCAATGGTAACAAATTATTGTGATGTAACCATACTGTTTATTGACTAACTTGGAAAATACAGCAAGAGCTGACATACGTGCAGCATAACAGCAGTGAATGAGAAAACTGCATACATATCAAAGTTCTTTTTTCTATTGCATATTGAAATATATTCCAAGTATGAAATGTAAGTAGTTTATGAAGAGGACATACATATCTTATGAAATAGTACATTATTTTGTAGAAAATCTCTTCCAAGTAACTGGCAGCAACAGTCTATCTCTGTTCAATCAGTCTCTCCTTCCATTTCCATAGCTACACCATTACCTTTATATAGCGTAGATTCAGCCTTCCAAGTATTGTGAAGGTGCAAATCAGGTGTGAAATCATTAGCATTCCTGAATACCAAAAAAAATCACCTGGTGTAGGACTATAAGCATAGTGTAAGTAGCTATATGATTGCATGTACACACCCTAGGACTGCAGGGAGGAGAACTGAGAATCCAGTCAGTCTCCAAATGGCTTGCAAGCGTTAATGATTACTCTGACTACAACAACCAATACTGAACAGATTCTTCTCACTGAAGTGTATGTATCATGCAGAGTAGACTTAAAAAGTGGAAGCACCTTGAGAGCTATGAGAACAACCTTAACAACATTGATATTCTTGTACTAATATTACACTATTCATCCTCTGCTTAAAATCTTTCTGAAATGCTGTTCAGCTATATTACACATTGAAACAAATATGCAAATAAATGCCCATGACATGCTGAGAGGAGGGGAAGATGCTCAGAAAATAAAGAGAAAAAAATACCTGGTAGTGTTGGCAACTTTATGTTAAATGGTGTGGGCTATTAGCCTGCATTATCTGTCTATATTACATTCATCTAGACATGTTCAAGCAAATGAGAAAGAACATTTTCTGATCTCTCTACTGCTATATCTGTAATTTGACAATCTTCTTAGTCAAATCTGTATGGTATGTACATCTTCTGATTACTACTCTTAAGCCTGTGTTGATGGCAAAGAGGGACATGTAATATAACTAAGTTTGTGTGTTGTTATTGCACCGAATTTAGGGTTCAAATCCAGAGAGTGTGCTGTATGACCAAGTTGATGTATATTTCCTGGGCATATGATCAGGATGTAATGCACACATAGATCCTGAAACTTCACAGTTCTGCAGTTTCATTATTATTCCCTAATATGTGTTACTGCTGACAATATTTTGGCAAAGCATACATTGGACTGGCACATTTCATAGCAGTGAATGATAGTCCTCTGCCCAAGGTACAAACTGAGAAATTTAATTTGGCATGCCATCAGTAGCACATTTTAGAGTGGCACAGGTACACTTTGCTGCAGCACTCTGAACAGCAGTAAAAGAAGAAGTTTCACACCTCACCTAAATAGTGTTACACACAGTGTAAATCACAAGTTTAAAGAAACAGGAAATATGCAGGGTTTGAAACAAGCTTGAATCCACATACTGCTTGTAATTGTTGCAACAGATGTGAAAATGCAGCTTCTGTTTTGTTGTGTGAAATATAAATTGGTATATATATATTTTTCCCTGTGTAATTTCTGCACTTCTTAGCTGAGCGCAAACAGGCTCACTAGTAAAGGAAAGAGTGAACAATTTCATTTCTGTAATCTCCATTAGTGCAAACAGTTTTGTCACCACTGTGCAGTATTAGTAATGAGTGAGTGATGTGTATATAATGTATACCTCTGTCTGTGACACACCTGTGAATGCAGTGACTTTGGTCCCATAACAGGGTTGCCCTGAGGTTCAGATCCATACTGTGTGAATGGAATGTGGAAAATATTACTCATGATTTATGACTTACTTTCATAACAACTTTGTATGCTGTCTTTTTCTGTTTCTTGCCTTCTGCGGATGCTCACTGCTGAGCAGCATTAAATCAAGCTTAGCTGCTAAAGTAAAAAGTGAAAATGTTATTTGAGCAGCCATCTGTAGTGCAAACAGGCTTAGCAGTGATGCACGGACATCAGCACTCTGGGCAGTGCTGAGAGAAGAGCATCCACCTGCTGTTTAACTGTCTCTGCAGCACAGGGTATAAGTACACTGACTTTAAAGACAGACCACTGGTGATCCAGGGTTCAAATTCAGCTAATACTTATTTTTACAGTGGGTGTCATAATGTAATTTCTACCAACACTTTGAGTACGAAGGTAACACAACATATAAATGGCTGTGATAATCAGGTTGATTGCTAGAAATGTTTCATTAATGCTTTGATAAATACATTTTTCTAGATAGCATACCTCATTAATGACTTACTTGTGAAACACAGTTGAATATGTGTGTAATTGCTTAAGCAGGATTATTATGATAATTAATTAAGAATGCACTTGCATATCTATGTTGGGCAGACTAGTTAAGTTAAAATAATCTTCACTCCTCACATAGTCCATCTCTGTGTTTAGGACAGTCCGTGTTGTTAAGTATGCATGTATTGTACCCCAACCTGTATTACTAAGCTGATGAAAGTCTATACAGCTGGCATACATTTACAAAGAGTAATAATGCCTCTTTCATGGGAATGCATTTCACAGGACTTCTTAAAGTCATACACATGCAGGCCTAATTGAAGTATATCTCCATTCATACTGAATGCAGTTTAAGTATATCTCCATTCATACTGAATGCAGTTTATCTGTAATGAACATGGTTGCAAGGGAGTTCTCCTGTAGCACTCACAAATTATCAGCTTCCTTGAAATTTATGCATTATTTCTTCCTTAGGTTTGATTCCCATGTTGGTCAACTAACTTTTTATACTATTTCTTCCAGAAAGTTATGTGCCAAATCATCCTATTTAATCTCCAAAACACCAAGGATAACAAGCCAAGCCATTAAGCAAGTCGGCGTTGACCATCCGAAAAAGTGCGACTAGGCTGAGCATCACACATGAAAATCTCACTGCCATGTTTCACACATTCATGCTGTTTGATAAAATACCCTTTGTTTGCCAATGCCTCTTTCGACTTTCCATCATGCAGATGCAGTTGGCATGGTTGTGTGTGTTTGCACATTAGTTGTTAAATGCAAGATTGGAATTTGGCACCAATTCAGATAAAGAGTTGCTGCTTGACTTCTGCAGGCATGGCCCATGTGGTAAATAATGGTGCTGAATTTAGAGCACAGGGGCAAGGTGTTGAGGAATCCAGGAGCTTTGTAGCACTCCTTGTGAAGTGCTACAGCAGTAGGCTGCTGTGGGGAACTATACTAGACCTCACTATAAGACTGAGGCTTGGAACAAATTAGATAAGGCTGTCTCCAGTGCAACTGGTATCACACACACTGGAGAGATTTGTCATCACCACTGTAGTGACCTGAAACTGCACAAGAAGGACCTCTTTAGCTGATAGGAGGATGCTGACATAGGTTCATAGGTTGGTACTAGGCTATTGGCCCTAGGGCCTATATAAGCCTAGCCAAAAAGGTACCCTGGATTTTGCCACCCAAGAAAATTATTTTTCTGTGCCCCTGTCAAGCAGAGCCACAGAAGTGATCCCCGGGGTGAATTTCCTATTTCCCATCCAGTCATCAAGATTTTTCTTGAAGAGTGCTAATGAGGAGCTCTGTTTGACATAGATAGGTAGTCTGTTCCAGAGTATGGGAAGTCTCTGGGACAGGAATCTATCCCTCCAGCATGTTCTGTTTATTGTGGTGACAAGGTTTAGGTCCCTAGAGCATGTAGCTCAGAGGAATTGGGATTTCTTTAAGTGGAGCATGTCCAACAGCTCTGGGTTTGACATAACTTTGTATGTTAGGCAGAGATCGCCTCTGAGTAGGTGATATGCGACAGAGTAAAGCTGGAGTTTTTTGAGACAGTCTGTGTAGGGCATCTGTTCAAGGCCAGTAATCCTCTATGTGAGGTATTTCTGCGGGCTTTCCAGTTGTTGTAGATGTCTTGTGAGGTACATACCAAAAGGGGCATTGTACTCTATAATGGGTCTAATGAGTGATGTGTAGAGGGGAACAATGACCTCTTTTTTTCTGGATGAGAAACCTTTTGTGATTTGAGATGTGCCACGTAGAAGGATTTCCTGACCATTGTGGTGATGTGATTATCAAAGGAGAGACTATTGTCCACCTGTGTCCCAAGGTCTCTTATCAGACTTTTGGTGTTAAGTAGACTACCGCCTATGTGGTAGTTCATGGGTATAGAGTTTTTACCAAAGGGGATGACAATGCACTTTTTGGCATTGAGCTTGAGGCCATGGCTTTGACACCAGGCATCTGTCTCAGAGAGGCCCTTTTGTAGGATGTCCACATCGTTAGGAGTTTCGATTATGGCTCCTAGTTTACAGTCATCTGCGAACTTAGTTAGCCAAAGACCTTCTGTGTTAGCCTGTACTTCAGAGAAGTAGATACCAAACAGGAGAAGACCCAGGACAGAACCCTGCGGTACTGCACTTGTCACTGGTCCGAAGTTTGAATTGGAGTCTGCTACTTTCACAGTGAGGGTTCTGTCAGTAAGCCAATTGGCAACCCATCTTGTGACACAGGGATTTATACCTAGTTTAGTGAGTTTATCTATAATTCCAGAGTGGGGGATGGTATCGAACGCCTTGGCGAGATCTAGATAGGCTTTTCGAACCACCTTAGCCTCATCTATGGCTTTAGTGACTGCTTCAAAGAAGTCTGTCAGGTTTAGGAGACATGATCTGCCTTTTACAAACACAAACTGTGTGGGGGCCAAAGTATGGAGCTCTCCAATGTCTTTGTTTATGAGTTCCATGATGATACATTCCATGGCCTTGCCGACCAGGCTCGTCAGGCTAATGGGGCGGTAGTTCCTGGGGTCTGTCGTGGTTCCCCCTTTGTAGAGTGGGATAAACGTCACGATGCACCTCTCAATGGGCACAAAGCCTGAGGTGAGGCTATGACTGAACATGGTACTTAGGTGGGGTGCCAGTTCATTCTGTAGTTCACGTAGAAGTGAGCCTGGTATGTTGTCAGGTCCCATGGATGCTGTGTTCTTGGCTTTGGAGAGTGAGGTTTTTTACCTGTGGAGCCGTGATTATGGGAACTTTGCATTTTTCCGCTATAGAGATGGGTCCTTTAGGGGGTGAGAGGGAGGTAAAGTTAGCACTGAACCTATCTGCCAGGATGTTGACAATATCAGTTGGTTCTGTATATTTAGTGCCATTGTGCTGTAACTCAGAGCAGATCTGAGTGTTGCCATTGAGATTCTTGACATAGCTATAGAATGCTTTGTGGTTGTCTTTAGAATCAGTGGCGATTTTGTTTTCATAACTAGCTTTGGAGGATTTTATGAGGGATCTCAGCTTCTTACTGAGGCTGACCAGGGAGTTCCTCCAATCATGGGATTTTACTCTTTTTTACAACAGTTTCTTTCTACTGTTGTAGAGTTTGTTTATGGCAGAATACCACCAGATTGGCTTCTTTTTTTTGGAGAGGATAGCATCTTGGTTCTGTTAGGGATAGCACGATCCATGCACTCGTGTAAGTGCTTATAAAGTGCATTTATGTAGGATTCAGCAGTCGTACCTCTGTTGTCCATCTGCATGCGTGTTGTGAAGTTTGCCACTTCTGTCTTAAGAAGCGTGAAGTTGGCTTTGGAGAATTTTTTTATGGTTGTTTCCTTAATGGGGGGGGGGTGGGATATGGATGTCTAGGGTGATTAGCTTGTGGTTGGATCTGACCGACGAGGAATTGACCTCTGTTGTGGAACACCGGTCATCCATGTTGGTGATGACCAGGTCTAGGATATTGCTGCCCCTGCAGGGGATGTGGATAAGTTGAGCCAAGGTGTTGGAATTTATGAATTCCAGAAAACGTTGAGCAAAAGGGATGGTACATGAGTTTTTTCCCCAGTTAATGGTGGGGTAGTTGAAATCACCCATTATTAGGGTGTTGGGTTGTACTGCAATATTTTCCAGTGTATCAAGAAAAGGGAAGTGGGAATCCTGGGGCATGGTGGGGGGGTCTGTAGCAAGCTACAATCTGGATTGCTATCTTGCCCAGAATTAGTTGAACTTGGATAATCTTGGATGCATTATGCTGAGCAACTAGCTTGGAGGTGTGGATATCCTTAATGAATATGGACATGCCTCCGCCTTTAGTTTTTTTGGTCCGGGTTAGGTGGCCGAAAGGTGTGATATGAATTATAGCCTGGTAATGCAGGGGTGCTCTCTGGAGCTTTGAACCAAGTCTCTGTCACTGCATAGATGTCGATGTTCTCCATTTTAAGGAGTGCCTCAAGTGAGTGCATTTTGAGGTTTAGACTTCTAGCATTGAGTAGCATTACCCTCAGATTTTGCTTGCTTGTACCTGTTATGGTAGTGAATTTGTCATTTGAACCTTGCCTAAAAAGGCACTATAGAGGTGGTAAGAGCCTTTGCCAGCATCCAGAATCCCAAGGGCGACAGGTGCGGGCCATCTCTGGCAAAGCATCGTGGTCTGTCAGTCATGTCATCCCAGGCAGACAGATACTGGATTCCCTTAGAATGACACCAAAAGCTTAGCTAATTGAAGTCAATCATTTTGTCCTTGTACTGTGGTATCATTTTGGGTGATGGCAGAATGCTGCTCAGGGCTAGGGTCATACCTGCCTGGGCTACAATATCAGAGAGCTCCTCCATGTCTCTTTTCATGTAGTCCAGGGAGGTACGTTTCAGGTCATTCACACCAACACGGACAATGGCAGAGTCATATTTGTACTTGTGGAGTGACCTGAGTGCATGCATTATGTGGCAGATCCTGGCACCCGACAGGCAACTGACAGTAACTTTCTTTTTGTTTAGCCTGGTGAGTGGAACATCAGTGTGCCTGACTATAGAGTCACCTATGACTAGAGTGTTGGGTATGTTATACCTTATGGGCTGTAGTTGAGTGGCACACTGAGTTTGTGGGCTATGTGTCATTTGGGTTGTGTTGGGGGTTGGAGGTTTGTTGCATTTCTGCTTTGGAGGTCTTGGTTGTTTGGGCAGATTTTTATTGAGAGCTTCCGCAAATGTAGGTGTGTGTTTTGTGCTTCTATGTGTGTATTTTTGTGGTGTAGGTTTTGAGGGGCTATGTGATTAGTATGGTGTGGTGTAAGTGTTTACCTTCTCCTCTTGACTGTCTAGTCCAGTCTTCTATGAAGAGAGCTTTGTTTCCAGTTTGGCTATATAAGTGCATCTCTCACAGGTTGTAGTGTTGGGTGGTAGGAGGAGAGGGTTGTCTGTGTACATGAGGCAATTGCTGCATTGCCCCAAGATGCCCAGCTTCATCAGGTAGACAGGAGAAAACACAGGGAGCTGACCTTTAGACATGCCTGGTTAGGTGTTTATTTATTAAGTATTAAAAACTGTTTTCCTCTAGACAAGTGAGGAAAGTTGAGTGCTGTAGTAATTTGTAGATTATTTAGTGCTTACAATGAGTTCTGAACAAGTGCTGAGCTCAAAGAAACAGGTTTGAGTGCTAAAACTAAAAAGCTGGCTAGTTGCAAGGGAAAATTTGAAGAGCAGACTTTATGGTGCCAGGAATAGTTTAACCCTAGTTAAGCGGTGTGTGTGTGTGTGTGTGGGGGGGGGGGGGGCTCAGGAGCTTACAAACAGTCCTGGATACAGCAAATATGTACCTCAACTGGACTTGTTACAGGAAAGGGGGAAACAAGCTTAGAATTTTTTTTGCAGTAAAGTGGAAATGGAGAAAGCTGGAACAGAAGTTAATTCAAGGTTAAGAATCTGAGTGGGTTGGCCTTCACAAATGTTCTCTATTAGATTGACTAAACTAATGGCACTAGACTGGGAGGAGTGTTGCAGATCAATTATACAGTATGGGCAGGCAACTGCAAAGCCACCAAGTATAAGAACACCACAACAATAGGGAGTGGGAGGGAAACTGTTACAGGTACTAGCTGTAGCCACTAAATGAAAGTTTTAAACAGTTCAAGGAGCAAGCAGACTCTAGAGAATATACATCCCTCAGTTATAGCTCTTCTTCTCTATTATACAACTGCTGAAGATATTGCAACTAACAGGGAGGTGCACTAAGATAGGCTAATTCACCTCAGAGAGGCACAAGGTACATATGCATCAGATTTTACTGTAAGCTTAACAACTATTGTAATTATCTGCAATATGGGAATACTGAAATAAATAGTTGTATTTACGATATCATAGCAGCACAGCTGATTAATGATACAACAGAGTAAGACCTTCCCATCATACCTGGATGTGGCAAAGGTATATTGACTGGATAATCATAAATGTGTATTTTGTGAAATTATATAGCCATGTGACATGCCATGGATCTAATTCTCTCTCCTTTATGTCTCACCCCACCACTTCTCTCTCATGATTTTTTTTTTTGGGGGGGGGGTTCTATATGGCATAAAAATGTTCTGTTGTCATACATTTTTGCTTACAAAAACTGACTTTTAAGGAGACTTATGCTTGGCTTACAGAGCCATCTCAGACCCAAACCTAATGAACTTGCTGCATATCGGTAAATCAAACAGGACTAGTAGTACCTGTTCCAAGGACCTAAATGTGGCCTGCGACTTAAATAAGACATGCTGGAGGGACAGATTTATCTCCCAGTGCCTGCCATGTCTTTGGAATAGGTTACCTATTCATGTGAAACAGAGCTTCTCTATGACACTGTTCAACAGGAACCTGGACAAGTGAATGTAGCAGCATAGATTCTTACCAGGGATAGCGCCCACTACCCTCCTGAACATGGGCAGTCATTACTAAATGCAATCTTGGGTATTGAATATAATTTCTATGGCATTACTGTTATTATCATATTTCAGTTAGTTTGATTATTTCAACTACAAAATGACACGTTTACTACATGAACTACAGCAGACATTTTTATTGTCAGTTGTTTTACACTAAGACATCATGTTTTACCATTTACTATTTTTTACTTTTTGTTACTCTTTTTGTTTTTCTGTTTGTGTTTTCCTTTTAACTTTTGACTGTCCTTTAATGGACTACGCAGTGGTGCAGCTGTAGCATTGTCGCCTCACAGCAAGAGGTTCTCAGGTTCAATTCATGGCTGGGATGCCTTCTGTGTGGAGTCTGTATGTCCTCCCTGCATTCATGTGGGTTTCCTCTGGGTGCTCCGGTTTCCTCCCATGTTACAAAAACATGTATCTGGAGCATTTCTCCCCAAGCCTCTGCTGAAAATTGGCTTTGTTCCAAGTCGGACTTTCCCAGTTAACAAATGATAAATAAACTGTCTTTATCTTACTGCAAATACCTGTGCATACCTCGCTATTATATCTCTTCCTTCTCTGTCTACACCTCCCCACCTCTTCTACTTACCTGCTTACTCTCACTGTGTTCTCCTTACTGTTTCACTCCTGGCCTGCTCTTCCTGGCCCATCCCGCTCTGTTCGCCCTCGCCACTCTCAGGCTCTCTTCGCTCCCTTCCCACCCTCATTCTCACCCCCATATCATTTCCTTTATACCTAACCAGCTAATCCCTTCCTCCCCTAACTCCACCCCTTCCTGTTTGCTATAACAGTCTAAACACCTTAACACAACAGCATCAGGATGAGGGTGGACAGTAGGCCTCCTCTGAGTACCTCTAGCAACTCTCCTGTGTGGTACAACACCCTCGCAATGGCTATGGGCAGACTCAACCAGCTCCATAAGTGGAGAAACCATACTACCCCAATCAACCGTGTCACCTTCTACCTGTCCTATATCTGAGGACTCAGTGGAACGGGTATGTGTAGGCATACTTATTGTGTCTGAAATAAGGCCATTGGATGTGTGAGCCACAGCCCCAGTGTCAGACTGAACCTCTGCACCTCCTGACTGTGCCTCAATGTTACCACCATCATCATCAGAGACTACAGATACTCTGGCATCAGGTGGTATGAGTTCCACACTGCCACTGTCAGCATCCCCTGTGATAATAAGCAATAAACACAAGAAGGAAATAAATAGTGAGTTGAAATGATCCAGTCTTCATTCTACACACTCGTTAAACAATTTCAGATGTTAAAGGAATACAATACTTTTTAATCTCTCCTTAGGCTTACATCTGAGTAATGGTTATTAGTAATTAAAAAAAAAATGTATGCTTACCATGTGCAGGTTGTTTTTCATATGTTAATTCTGATGTCCCTGCTAAAAGAGGAAGGTAGTGGAAAGAAGGCTAATAAGTGTCTCTGTGCAAATGCCACAAGGACAGGTGTGAGCCATGCATGATAGAGTGGTCAATTTAGTGTCATCGCTCCCAACCATGCGTACTGCCTCTACCAAGAGTTGTACTGCCACTTCCACATCCCTGGTTCAAAGTGGGGTGTTACCTAAATGTGAGCGATGTCTGGAGGACGAGCTCTCTTCATGATTAAGTCCAAGAAAATGACCCCTGTGATGAACCACGTCTGGGTGTGGACACTTCTATCACTTGAAGCACCTTCAGTGCTATGAGAACAACCTTAACAACATTGATATTCTTGTCCTAATAGCACACTGTCCATTCTCTCAGAGAAAATCTGTGTACCAATCCTCAACACAAAATAATTGAATGTGCAATGCTCATTTTGGACTCTGCCTATCTTTCCCTTAAGAAATATCTCAGAATCAATTAAACTGTCCATTCCCCCTCCCCCAACACAACTTTGTTGGACTTATCTCTTCTAAGTCACACAACTTGATTTGATGTTTACAGATGTTCAAATAGCAACACATAAAGATGTCTAGAATGGCATTGAATGCCTTATATATAGCATAGGAAAACACACAAAACAAAACTAAGTAAAATCAAAAAAAGAGGAAAAGTAAAATCCACCAAACTGTTTAATGTAAGCACTTTCGTGCACTAAATAAGTGCATTTCTTCAGACAAACATTTCACAAAATAACAAACTTTATATAGTATAAATGGGTGCCAATTAAGAAAATTAATTAAATAATTAAACCTGTTGAATAAACTGGTATGCATCAGATAAAAAGCTCTACATATTCAACACACACAAAACATTTAACACTTTTCTCTTATTGTGTTCATTGAATAATATAATAATAATGAATAATACAAATAGATACATTAATATAATCATACGTATAAGTAAATATATTATATACGTATAAATATAAGTATACCCACCAAACCATTATTGTAAAATGTATATATAATCATACATTAAAAATGAAATATAAAGCCATTGTTTAACGTTCTAAAGCTCTCAATCTAAGCAAACATTTAATGGAACAAGCATCGTTAAGTCTGGGATAAACATATGCATTGGTTTGTAACTGCCATAAAAGTTCTTGTTCTTCTAGTCTGAGGTGCCATGGTCCCCCTCTTCGGTTCTTATTTAGTGCACGAAAGCGTTTACATTAAACAGTTTGGTGGATTTTACTTTTCCTCTTTTTTTGATTTTACTTAGTTTTGTTTGTGTGTTTTTCTGAGGTTTATGGCGGAAAGTAGTAATCCACAGTCTCAGTCTTTGTTCACTCAAAGTCCTAATAACCACTCCAGTAGCGGTTCGAATGTTTCAACTTCAGAGGCGAATGCCGTGGGTGCCCTTACAGCTTTGGTCCAGCAGTTATCACAAACGGTAGATGACCTGATGAGGAGACTATCCGATCCAGGACCGCATGAGTCAGCTAGACCAAGACCGGGTGTTATTTTGAATTCTGGTCATAATGCTCTACAAAATTCTCGTACAACAACACCTGCTCCAGCTCAACGAGCCGATGAAGGTCGGACCTCAACATCAAATATACCTGTGGATGGTAATGGGGCCAGTAATAATTCCGAACCAGTCGGTAATGGTGCTAACAATAATCCTGATCAAGCAGGTGAAGGTAACATGTACAGAACTGGTTTTCCAATGTTAAATGACTTTATTAGAGTGCCTAACATGTTTAATTCAGCAGGCTCTGTTAGTTTTGATCAATACCGTAGAGAACAAGAGCTGACTAATTACATTGTTTCTCGTCTTAAAGAATTTGATCAAAAACTTTTGAAATACAATAAGCTACAAATTGAAATCTTGTATTTCAGAGACTGTATTAATCTTCAAATAATTCCGAAAGGCTTGTGACAATAGAAATATCCATCTGGGGTAATAAAAAAATTCTGAATTTCATATGCAGCTCATTCAGCTTTTTAATAGGCAAGGCATAGAATTTTTGGAAACTCTTATTAACAATTATGATAAACAAATGCTTGAACTTAAGCGACAACTGGAAATACTTGATAACGGAATTATATCAGATTCTGATTTTGGCCATTATGAGTATGATTACAAAAGAACATTTTCGAGCATTGATATCACTTTTGTCCAAAATTATGGATACTAAAATTCGTAAAATCAACAGGGATAAGCTTGAATATGAACAGAATCGAGCTTACCCTGATCCGCTGCTTATGCCGAACTTTGACTCTAATGCTTCCCTGGTTACCTTGGAGACTGACAACATGTGTTTGTCTGCTTCTGATGACATCATGGACCCGGCTCGAGCAGACAATGCTGCTAGCAGTTCGGGAGTTCGTCGAAGTGAAAGGATTAAAAATCAAAATCAGCAACAAGTAGTACAAACACATTATTCCAATACAAGGAATAATAATAACCAGGATTTTCACAGGGCCAGTATCAGAACAACGTTGAATACAGGCTACCCCAATCTAGGCCAACGCCAGCAGCGCAAATAGAACAACCGTCACAGAAGGTAGCCAAGGTAGATCAGCAAGAACGTTTAACAGTACATAGCAGCATTAGTGGGGACTTTAATGTTTATAATTTTAGTTCCATAGCAGTTTCACAGGACATGGTTGAATTTTTGACTAAAGGTTTTAATTTTGTGCCAAATTCGAAGCCTAATTTAGCTCGATTGATTTGTGATTTAAAAGTTTTTGTTCGCAAAATGAACTTAAATGTAATGTTTGGTAACCAAAACAGTATTCTATCGAATGAACATGTGGCAAGTATTTTTAATCCAACATTGCAAAACACTTTAGCACTGTTTGAAAGAATGTCAGAGATACATTTTAGGGCTTTAATAGCTAGTCATTGTGACAATTTCCATACACAGAAGAATAATAATATTTCATCTGATGAAAGGGAAGTCATAGAATATGTTAAAGTTCATAATATTCGTGTTATGCAACCAGATAAAGGTGGTGGTGCTGTATTTATGGATGAGTCAGAGTATGATACTAGGATGTACAAGATGTTATTGACTTCTAATTATACTAAGGTATCATTAAATGTATTTAACCAGGCATACCAACACATCAAAACATTCCTGGCGGATTTGTTTATTGATGCATCTATTCCTTTTGATACGTATCATTATTTAACAATGCAAGCTCCATTAACACCTGTTATCTTCGGAGTTCCTAAACTCCATAAAAATATTTATGACCCCCCCTTTGCGTCCTATTATAGATGGTCACAAATCTATAACATATGCTTGTGCCAAATGGGTAGATTTTAGGCTGAAAGAGGCTTTAAAATCGGAAGTCCAAATCTGCCGTGATTCTTGGCATGTCTTGCAACATCTTAACACAATATCTTTTGATGTATCTTATAGCTTCCTTACTGTTGATATAAGGGATCTTAACACTGTAATCCCTCAAGATCTAGGTTTGGATTGGGTTAGAGAATTTTTGCTCTTGAAACAACTCCCAGGTAATGACATTGACCTAATTTTATCCCTTTTGGACATAGTATTAAGCAGTAACTTTTTCATGTTCAAAGGTGAATTTTTTTTCTACAGAAATCAGGTGTAGCCATGGGCTCTCCATGCGGAGGTAGCTTTGCTAATACAGTCATGGCATTCTGGGAGCGAACTTATTTATTTCCCCATTCCACCTGTAAAAACATGGTCGTCTGGTATACCCGTTACCAGGACGACATGTTTTTTATTTTGAAAGGCAATGCTGCAGATGCTCAAGTCTAAGTGGAAACCATGGCCTCTTTTACGTCTTTTCTGGAATTTACATTTCAATTTGATGAAGACAAAATTAATTTTTAGACATCTATTTAAGCAAGGACATGGCCAATAATAGATTTAAGACGACCATTTATAGGAAACCTTTTTATAGTAATTCATTTTTACATTTTACAAGCAATCATCCTTACTTTCAAAAAAGAGGGGTTGTAAAAGGTCAGCTGGTTAGAGCTTCGAGGATGACTTCTAATGATGATGACTTCTTCATTGAATGTAGTCTTTTAAGAAACATGTTCTTTAATCGTGGCTACCCTTTATTGTTAATTAACACCTTGACTAAAGAAGTTAAGTCCAAGAGTGATCTTAGGTCCTATTTTGACAAGAGGTTACGTTTGTGTCAAATCTGATTCTCAAGTTATGATTCCAACAAATGATACACATATAGCTCAAAAATCTAATGCTAAATATTCAGCCAGTTTTTGACACATTTTAGTGATATCTCTGGTGAACTCAGAGACATTTTATGTTATAACTGGGATCTCATTCTACAAGACCAAGCTATTAGTAATATCCTTGGTCCTAGACCTTTAATAACATTTAGAAGGGGCCCTAATTTAAAAATGTTATTTGAAACTCCGCATTCCAAATATAAGCATACTAAAGGTATGTTTAAATGCAGAAGATGTAAATACTTTAAGTATATTCGAACTGGTTCTTATTTCAACATACGTGGAATACAATATTCAGTTAAAGATATATTTTCTTGTGAGAGTCAAGGTGTTGTTTATTTAGCTACTTGTAAAGTATGCTCAGCATTTTATCTGGGCAAAACAGAATGCCAATTAAAACAGCGCATTTATGAACGTATATACAGTATTACTAAAGGTATTCATACTAATGCATTAGCGAGACACATGGTTTTGAATTTATAGTAGTCCAAAGTGTTCCAAGGAACCCAAGAGGGGGACCGTGGCACCTCAGACTAGAAGAACAAGAACTTTTGTGGCAGTTACAAACCAATGCATATGTTTATCCCGGACTTAACGATGCTCGTTCCATTAAATGTTTGCTTAGATTGAGAGCTTTAGAAAGTTAAACAATGGCTTTATATTTCATTTTTAATGTATGATTGTATATAAATTTTACAATAATGGTTTGGTGGGTATACTTATATTTATATTTATATTCATACATATATATTTACTTATACGTATAATTATATTAATGTATGTATTTGTATTATTCATTATTATTATTATATTATTCAATGAACACAATAAGAGAAAAGTGTTAAATGTTTTATGTGTGTTGAATATGTAGTGCTTTTTATGTGATGCATACCAGTTTATTCAACTGTGTATGTGTTTTTAAATTTGAGGGCAGGTTTAATTATTTAATTAATTTTCTTAATTGGCGCCCATTTATACTATATAAAGTTTGTTATTTTGTGAAATGTTTGTCTGAAGAAGTGCACTTATTTAGTGCACGAAAGCGCTTACATTAAACAGTTTGGTGGATTTTATATATAGCATACGTGGAATTTCTTCTTGGGACACACACCCTTGGCCTGTTGTCAGCATCAGCACCAACATCACAGAGTCCATGTGAACTCTCTGCTGAGCTGTCTAGATCTCTGACAGTGGGCAGGACAAGCTCATTTCAGCGAGTGGTGGCTTTGTAGCAGGACATCCCCCCCATAGCCATCTGTTCTTGTTCTACTACAGATACTCTCCTGGGTTCTGTTGCAATCATATCAGGCCATGGTGCGGCACCTGCTTATAGTTTCTGGCATGGGCCCCCCTGTGTTTACATCAGTGACCACCTGCTGTCATATGCTTTTTCTGGCAATCATATCACCTCTGCCTCTGTCAAGCAGGAAGGTTCCATGTTGGCCTAAGGCTTCATTAATGACCTCTTTCTCTGCATCACTGAATGGTGGCTTGTGTGGAACAGATGGTCTGGGTGCCATAATCTTGTATGACATGAAACACATGCACAAAAAAAAAATCTGCATTTGTAGCACATGCATATATCATTCTCCTCAAAGAAAATCCAGGCAACCATCCTCAACATAAAACAGTTGAACATACAATGCTCATTTCAGACTACACACAAGCTAAGGGACCCCCCCCCCCCCCAAAAAAAAACATTGTAATACATTAGCATTACATCCATCCTGTTAACATTTCTGCAACAAGGACAGCAGTTGTGTAATAAATGACTACTGGATGACAGGATTATCAGTAACTAGGAAAATTTCAAAGTCCAACTGCCCAGACAATTTCCTTTGGTCTTTCCACTATTGTGGAGGTTGCCATGGGACATCTGAGAAGCCTAACACCTCAGTTTGCTACACAAGCACAACCCCTTAAGTCGATAATAAACACAAAAGAGTTGTCTGCAGGAAGTGGTGAAATTCCAAGAGCAATGGTAACAAATTATTGTGATGTAACCATACTGTTTATTGACTAACTTGGAAAATACAGCAAGAGCTGACATACGTGCAGCATAACAGCAGTGAATGAGAAAACTGCATACATATCAAAGTTCTTTTTTCTATTGCATATTGAAATATATTCCAAGTATGAAATGTAAGTAGTTTATGAAGAGGACATATATATATCTTATGAAATAGTACATTATTTTGTAGAAAATCTCTTCCAAGTAACTGGCAGCAACAGTCTATCTCTGTTCAATCAGTCTCTCCTTCCATTTCCATAGCTACACCATTACCTTTATATAGCGTAGATTCAGCCTTCCAAGTATTGTGAAGGTGCAAATCAGGTGTGAAATCATTAGCATTCCTGAATACCAAAAAAATCACCTGGTGTAGGACTATAAGCATAGTGTAAGTAGCTATATGATTGCATGTACACACCCTAGGACTGCAGGGAGGAGAACTGAGAATCCAGTCAGTCTCCAAATGGCTTGCAAGCGTTAATGATTACTCTGACTACAACAACCAATACTGAACAGATTCTTCTCACTGAAGTGTATGTATCATGCAGAGTAGACTTAAAAAGTGGAAGCACCTTGAGAGCTATGAGAACAACCTTAACAACATTGATATTCTTGTACTAATATTACACTATTCATCCTCTGCTTAAAATCTTTCTGAAATGCTGTTCAGCTATATTACACATTGAAACAAATATGCAAATAAATGCCCATGACATGCTGAGAGGAGGGGAAGATGCTCAGAAAATAAAGAGAAAAAAATACCTGGTAGTGTTGGCAACTTTATGTTAAATGGTGTGGGCTATTAGCCTGCATTATCTGTCTATATTACATTCATCTAGACATGTTCAAGCAAATGAGAAAGAACATTTTCTGATCTCTCTACTGCTATATCTGTAATTTGACAATCTTCTTAGTCAAATCTGTATGGTATGTACATCTTCTGATTACTACTCTTAAGCCTGTGTTGATGGCAAAGAGGGACATGTAATATAACTAAGTTTGTGTGTTGTTATTGCACCGAATTTAGGGTTCAAATCCAGAGAGTGTGCTGTATGACCAAGTTGATGTATATTTCCTGGGCATATGATCAGGATGTAATGCACACATAGATCCTGAAACTTCACAGTTCTGCAGTTTCATTATTATTCCCTAATATGTGTTACTGCTGACAATATTTTGGCAAAGCATACATTGGACTGGCACATTTCATAGCAGTGAATGATAGTCCTCTGCCCAAGGTACAAACTGAGAAATTTAATTTGGCATGCCATCAGTAGCACATTTTAGAGTGGCACAGGTACACTTTGCTGCAGCACTCTGAACAGCAGTAAAAGAAGAAGTTTCACACCTCACCTAAATAGTGTTACACACAGTGTAAATCACAAGTTTAAAGAAACAGGAAATATGCAGGGTTTGAAACAAGCTTGAATCCACATACTGCTTGTAATTGTTGAAACAGATGTGAAAATGCAGCTTCTGTTTTGTTGTGTGAAATATAAATTGGTATATATATTTTTCCCTGTGTAATTTCTGCACTTCTTAGCTGAGCACAAACAGGCTCACTAGTAAAGGAAAGAGTGAACAATTTCATTTCTGTAATCTCCATTAGTGCAAACAGTTTTGTCACCACTGTGCAGTATTAGTAATGAGTGAGTGATGTGTATATAATGTATACCTCTGTCTGTGACACACCTGTGAATGCAGTGACTTTGGTCCCATAACAGGGTTGCCCTGAGGTTCAGATCCATACTGTGTGAATGGAATGTGGAAAATATTACTCATGATTTATGACTTACTTTCATAACAACTTTATATGCTGTCTTTTTCTGTTTCTTGCCTTCTGCGGATGCTCACTGCTGAGCAGCATTAAATCAAGCTTAGCTGCTAAAGTAAAAAGTGAAAATGCTATTTGAGCAGCCATCTGTAGTGTAAACAGGCTTAGCAGTGATGCACAGACATCAGCACTCTGGGCAGTGCTGAGAGAAGAGCATCCACCTGCTGTTTAACTGTCTCTGCAGCACAGGGTATAAGTACATTGACTTTAAAGACAGACCACTGGTGATCCAGGGTTCAAATTCAGCTAATACTTATTTTTACAGTGGGTGTCATAATGTAATTTCTACCAACACTTTGAGTACGAAGGTAACACTACATATAAATGGCTGTGATAATCAGGTTGATTGCTAGAAATGTTTCATTAATGCTTTGATAAATACATTTTTCTAGATAGCATACCTCATTAATGACTTACTTGTGAAACACAGTTGAATATGTGTGTAATTGCTTAAGCAGGATTATTATGATAATTAATTAAGAATGCACTTGCATATCTATGTTGGGCAGACTAGTTAAGTTAAAATAATCTTCACTCCTCACATAGTCCATCTCTGTGTTTAGGACAGTCCGTGTTGTTAAGTATGCATGCATTGTACCCCAATCTGTATTACTCAGCTGATGAAAGTCTATACAGCTGGCATACATTTACAAAGAGTAATAATGCCTCTTTCATGGGAATGCATTTCACAGGACTTCTTAAAGTCATACACATGCAGGCCTAATTGAAGTATATCTCCATTCATACTGAATGCAGTTTAAGTATATCTCCATTCATACTGAATGCAGTTTATCTGTAATGAACATGGTTGCAAGGGAGTTTTCCTGTAGCACTCACAAATTATCAGCGTCCTTGAAATGTATGCATTATTTCTTCCTTAGGTTTGATTCCCATGTTGGTCAACTAACTTTTTATACTATTTCTTCCAGAAAGTTATGTGCCAAATCACCCTATTTAATCTCCAAAACACCAAGGATAACAAGCCAAGCCATTAAGCAAGTCAGTGTTGACCATCCGAAAAAGTGTGACTAGGCTGAGCATCACACATGAAAATCTCACTGCCATGTTTCACACATTCATGCTGTTTGATAAAATACCCTTTGTTTGCCAATGCCTCTTTTGACTTTCCATCATGCAGATGCAGTTGGCATGGTTGTGTGTGTTTGCACATTAGTTGTTAAATGCAAGATTAGAATTTGGCTCCAATTCAGATATAGAGTTGCTGCTTGACTTCTGCAGGCATGGCCCATGTGGTAAATAATGGTGCTGAATTTAGAGCACAGGGGCAAGGTGTTGAGGAATCCAGGAGCTTTGTAGCACTCCTTGTGAAGTGCTACAGCAGTAGGCTGCTGTGGGGAACTATACTAGACCTCACTATAAGACTGAGGCTTGGAACAAATTAGACAAGGCTGTCTCCAGTGCAACTGGTATCCCACACACTGGAGAAATTTGTCATCACCACTGTAGTGACCTGAAACTGCACAAGAAGGACCTCTTTAGCTGATAGGAGGATGCTGACATAGGTTCATAGGTTGGTACTAGGCTATTGGCCCTAGGGCCTATATAAGCCTAGCCAAAAAGGTACCCTGGATTTTGCCACCCAAGAAAATTATTTTTCTGTGCCCCTGTCAAGCAGAGCCACAGAAGTGATCCCCGGGGTGAATTTCCTATTTCCCATCCAGTCATCAAGATTTTTCTTGAAGAGTGCTAATGAGGAGCTCTGTTTGACATAGATAGGTAGTCTGTTACAGAGTATGGGAAGTCTCTGGGACAGGAATCTATCCCTCCAGCATGTTCTGTTTATTGTGGTGACAAGGTTTAGGTCCCTAGAGCGTGTAGCTCAGAGGAATTGGGATTTCTTTAAGTGGAGCATGTCCAACAGCTCTGGGTTTGACATAGCTTTATATGTTAGGCAGAGATTGCCTCTGAGTAGGTGATATGCGACAGAGTAAAGCTGGAGTTTTTTGAGACAGTCTGTGTAGGGCATCTGTTTGAGGCCAGTAATCCTCTTTGTGAGGTATTTCTGCGGGCTTTCCAGTTGTTGTAGATGTCTTGTGAGGTACATACCAAAAGGGGCATTGTACTCTATAATGGGTCTAATGAGTGATGTGTAGAGGGGAACAATGACCTCTTTTTTTCTGGATGAGAAACCTTTTGTGATGAGATGTGCCACGTAGAAGGATTTCCTGACCATTGTGGTGATGTGATTATCAAAGGAGAGACTATTGTCCACCTGTGTCCCAAGGTCTCTTATCAGACTTTTGGTGTTAAGTAGACTACCGCCTATGTGGTAGTTCATGGGTACAGAGTTTTTACCAAAGGGGATGACAGTGCCCTTTTTGGCATTGAGCTTGAGGCCATGGCTTTGACACCAGGCATCTGTCTCAGTGAGGCCCTTTTGTAGGATGTCCACATCGTTAGGAGTTTCGATTATGGCTCCTAGTTTACAGTCATCTGCGAACTTAGTTAGCCAAAGACCTTCTGTGTTAGCCTGTACTTCAGAGAAGTAGATACTAAACAGGAGAAGATCCAGGACAGAACCCTGCGGTACTCCACTTGTCACTGGTCCAAAGTCTGAATTGGAGTCTGCTACTTTCACAGTGTGGGTTCTGTCAGTAAGCCAGTTGCCAACCCATCTTGTGACACAGGGATTTATACCTAGTTTAGTGAGTTTATCTATAATTCCAGAGTGGGGGATGGTGTTGAACACCTTGGCGAGATCTAGATAGGCTTTTCGAACCACCTTACCCTCATCTATGGCTTTAGTGACTGCTTCAAAGAAGTCTGTCAGGTTTAGGAGACATGATCTGCCTTTTACAAACACGAACTGTGTGGGGGCCAAAGTATGGAGCTCTCCAATGTCTTTGTTTATGAGTTCCATGATGATACATTCCATGGCCTTGCAGACCAGGCTCGTCAGGCTAATGGGGCGGTAGTTCCTGGGGTCTGTCGTGGCTCCCCCTTTGTAGAGTGGGATAAATGTCATGGTGCACCACTCAATGGGCACAAAGCCTGAGGTGAGGCTATGACTGAACATGGTACTTAGGTGGGGTGCCAGTTCATTCTGTAGTTCACATAGAAGGCAGCCTGGGATGTTGTCAGGTCCCATGGATGCTGTGTTCTTGGCTTTGGAGAGTGAGGTTTTTTACCTGTGGAGCCGTGATTATGGGAACTTTGCATTTTTCCGCTATAGAGATGGGTCCTTTAGGGGCTGAGAGGGAGGTAAAGTTAGCACTGAACCTATCTGCCAGGATGTTGACAATATCAGTTGGTTCTGTATATTTAGTGCCATTGTGCTGTAACTCAGAGCAGATCTGAGTGTTGCCATTGAGATTCTTGACATAGCTATAGAATGCTTTGTGGTTGTCTTTAGAATCAGTGGCGATTTTGTTTTTGTAACTAGCTTTGGAGGATTTTATGAGGGATCTCAGCTTCTTACTGAGGCTGACAAGGGAGTTCCTCCAATCATGGGATTTTACTCTTTTTTACAACAGTTTCTTTCTACTGTTGTAGAGTTTGTTTATGGCAGAATACCACCAGATTGGCTTCTTTTTTTTGGAGAGGATAGCATCTTGGTTCTGTTAGGGATAGCACAATCCATGCACTCGTGTAAGTGCTTATAAAGTGCATTTATGTAGGATTCAGCAGTCGTACCCCTATTGTCCATCTGCATGCATGTCGTGAAGTTGGCTTTGGAGAATTTTTTTATGGTTGTTTCCTTAATGGGGGGTGGGGGTGGGATATGGATGTCTAGGGTGATTAGCTTGTGGTTGGATCTGACCAACGAGGAATTGACCTCTGTTGTGGAACACCGGTCATCCATGTTGGTGATGACCAGGTCTAGGATATTGCTGCCCCTGGAGGGGGTGTGGATAAATTGAGCCAAGGTGTTGGAATTTATGAATTCCAGAAAATGTTGAGCAAAAGGGATGGTACATGAGTTTTTTCCCCAGTTAATGGTGGGGTAGTTGAAATCACCCGTTATTGGGGCATGGTGGGTGGGGGGGTCTGTAGCAAGCTACAATCTGGATTGCTATCTTGCCCAGAATTAGTTGAACTTGTATAATCTTGGATGCATTATGCTGAGCAACTAGCTTGGAGGTGTGGATATCCTTAATGAATGTGGACATGCCTCCGCCTTTAGTTTTTTGGTCCGGGTTAGGTGGCCGAAAGGTGTGATATGAATTATAGCCTGGTAATGCAGGGGTGCTCTCTGGAGCTTTGAACCAAGTCTCTGTCACTGCATAGATGTCGATGTTCTCCATTTTAAGGAGTGCCTCAAGTGAGTGCATTTTGAGGTTTAGACTTCTAGCATTGAGTAGCATTACCCTCAGATTTTGCTTGCTTGTACCTGTTATGGTAGTGAATTTGTCATTTGAACCTTGCCTAAAAAGGCACTATAGGGGTGGTAAGAGCCTTTGCCAGCATCCAGAATCCCAAGGGCGACAGGTGCGGGCCATCTCTGGCAAAGCATCGTGGTCTGTCAGTCATGTCATCCCAGGCAGACAGATACTGGATTCCCTTAGAATGACACCAAAAGCTTAGCCAATTGAAGTCAATCATTTTGTCCTTGTACTGTGGTATCATTTTGGGTGATGGCAGGATGCTGCTCAGGGCTAGGGTCATACCTGCCTGGGCTACAATATCGGAGAGCTCCTCCATGTCTCTTTTCATGTAGTCCAGGGAGGTACGTTTCAGGTCATTCACACCAAAACGGACAATGGCAGAGTCATATTTGTACTTGTGGAGTGACCTGAGTGCATGCATTATGTGGCAGATCCTGGCACCCAACAGGCAACTGACAGTAACTTTCTTTTTGTTTAGCCTGGTGAGTGGAACATCAGTGTGCCTGACTATAGAGTCACCTATGACTAGAGTGTTGGGTATGTTATACCTTATGGGCTGTAGTTGAGTGGCACACTGAGTTTGTGGGCTATGTGTCATTTGGGTTGTGTTGGGGGTTGGAGGTTTGTTGCATTTCTGCTTTGGAGGTCTTGGTTGTTTGGGCAGATTTTTATTGAGAGCCTCCGCAAATGTAGGTGTGTGTTTTGTGCTTCTATGTGTGTATTTTTGTGGTGTAGGTTTTGAGGGGCTATGTGATTAGTGTGGTGTGGTGCAAGTGTTTACCTTCTCCTCTTGACTGTCTAGTCCAGTCTTCTATGAAGAGAGCTTTGTTTCCAGTTTGGCTATATAAGTGCATCTCTCACAGGTTGTAGTGTTGGGTGGTAGGAGGAGAGGGTTGTCTGTGTACATGAGGCAATTGCTGCATTGCCCCAAGATGCCCAGCTTCATCAGGTAGACAGGAGAAAACACAGGGAGCTGACCTTTAGACATGCCTGGTTAGTTGTTTATTTATTAAGTATTAAAAACTGTTTTCCTCTAGACAAGTGAGGAAAGTTGAGTGCTGTAGTAATTTGTAGATTATTTAGTGCTTACAATGAGTTCTAAACAAGTGCTGAGCTCAAAGAAACAGGTTTGAGTGCTAAAACTAAAAAGCTGGCTAGTCGCAAGGGAAAATTTGAAGAGCAGATTTTATGGTGCCAGGAATAGTTTAACCTTAGTTAAGCGGTGTGTGTGTGTGTGGGGGGGGGGATGGGGGGGCTCAGGAGCTTACAAACAGTCCTGGATACAGCAAATATGTACCTCAACTAGACTTGTTACAGGAAAGGGGGAAACAAGCTTAGAATTTTTTTTGCAGTAAAGTGGAAATGGAGAAAGCTGGAACAGAAGTTAATTCAAGGTTAAGAATCTGAGTGGGTTGGCCTTCACAAATGTTCTCTATTAGATTGACTAAACTAATGGCACTAGACTGGGAGGAGTGTCGCAGATCAATTATACAGTATGGGCAGGCAACTGCAAAGCCACCAATTATAAGAACACCACAACAATAGGGAGGGGGAGGGAAACTGTTACAGGTACTAGTTGTAGCCACTAAATGAAAGTTTTAAACAGATCAAGGAGCAAGCAGACTCTAGAGAATATACATCCCTCAGTTATAGCTCTTCTTCTCTATTATACAACTGCTGAAGATATTGCAACTAACAGGGAGGTGCACTAAGATAGGCTAATTCACCTCAGAGAGGCACAAGGTACATATGCATCAGGTTTTACTGTAAGCTTAACAACTATTGTAATTATCTGCAATATGGGAATACTGAAATAAATAGTTGTATTTATGATATCATAGCAGCACAGCTGATTAATGATACAACAGAGTAAGACCTTCCCATCATACCTGGATGTGGCAAAGGTGTATTGACTGGATAATCATAAATGTGTATTTTGTGAAATTATATAGGCATGTGACATGCCATGGATCTAATTCTCTCTCCTTTATGTCTCACCCCACCACTTCTCTCTCATGATTTTTTTTTTGGGGGGGGGGGTTTCTATATGGCATAAAAATGTTCTGTTGTCATACATTTTTCTTACAAAAACTGACTTTTAAGGAGACTTATGCTTGGCTTACAGAGCCATCTCAGACCCAAACCTAATGAACTTGCTGCATATCGGTAAATCAAACAGGACTAGTAGTACCTGTTCCAAGGACCTAAATATGGCCTGCGACTTAAATAAGACATGCTGGAGGGACAGATTTATCTCCCAGTGCCTGCCATGTCTTTGGAATAGGTTACCTATTCATGTGAAACAGAGCTTCTCTATGACACTGTTCAACAGGAACCTGGAAAAGTGAATGTAGCAGCATAGATTCTTACCAGGGATAGCGCCCACTACCCTCCTGAACATGGGCAGTCATTACTAAATGCAATCTTGGGTACTGAATATAATTTCTATGGCATTACTATTATTATCATATTTCAGTTAGTTTGATTATTTCAACTACAAAATGACATGTTTACTACATGAACTACAGCAGACATTTTTATTGTCAGTTGTTTTACACTAAGACATCATGTTTTACCATTTACCATTTTTTACTCTTTTTGTTACTCTTTTTGTTTTTCTGTTTGTGTTTTCCTTTTAACTTTTGACTGTCCTTTTAATGGACTGCGCAGTGGTGCAGCGGTAGTATTGTCGCCTCACAGCAAGAGGTTCTCAGGTTCAATTCTTAGCTGGAATGCCTTCTGTGTGGAGTCTGTATGTTCTCCCTGCGTTTATGTGGGTTTCCTCTGGGTGCTCCGGTTTCCTCCTATGTTACAAAAACATGTATCTGGAGCATTTCTCCCCAGGCCTCTGCTGAAAATTAGCTTTGTTCCAAGTCGGACTTTCCCAGTTAACAAATGATAAATAAACTGCTTACTGCAAATACCTGTGCATACCTCGCTATTATATCTCTTCCTTCTCTGTCTACACCTCCCCACCTCTTCTACTTACCTGCTTACTCTCACTGTGTTCTCCTTACTGTTTCATTCCTGGCCTGCTCTTCCTGGCCCATCCCGCTCTGTTCGCCCTCGCCACTCTCAGGCTCTCTTCGCTCCCCTCCCACCCTCATTCTCACCCCCATATAATTTCCTTTATACCTAACCAGCTAATCCCTTCCTCCCCTAACTCCACCCCTTCCTGTTTGCTATAACAGTCTAAACACCTTACCCACCCCTACTTATCACTTCATATTTTAGTCTTCTGCAAATCCTCCTTCTTTCTACATATTGCCTACTTCCCCACAGGCTGTTTCATTTAAATTTTACTTCAACTTTCTAACAGGTCCAACAACTTACTTTTTCTGGTCCCTTACCCACTCCTTACTCCATCTCCGTCCTACTTCTCCACCTTAGGCCATGGCTTTTGCAACCCTCTCTATTTTCCTCTTGCCTCCATTACTTTTTCTTCTCATTCTTACATCTTGTACTACTCCATTACCAGCTGTCCATAGAGATCCCACTAATCTCCATACTGACTGCTTCTCATTTCTGCAGTACTCTATTACAATCTCCTCCTCCTCTATCTTTTCCATGAACATTTCTTTGCCTAAAATCAAACCTCACTCTCTAGCATCTAAAACCAAGACTAAGTACTTTACTTACAACCCATTTAAATTCAAACTTTACCAACTTCATGTAGCCCTGTTTCTATCAGAAGACATGCATCCAAATCCTGGGCCCATCCATCACTCCACCATGCATAACTGTACCTCTCCCAACTTAATAAACTCATCCTCTCCAAACAAACATATTTTCTTTTATTCTATGAATGCCCATAGTATTCTAAACAAAGTTAGTGAAATCCATGCCTGGATAGCCTTCCACACCCCTGATGTCATCACCCTAACAGAGACTTGGCTAAAAGCCCAAACCTCTGATAAAGACATTCTCCCCCCTGATTATAATATACTCCGCATAGATCGCCAAAACAAAGAAGGGAGTGGCATTGCCATCCTCTACTCCAACCACCACACCATTACAAGTATTATGAAACCTATCCCATCCTTTTCTCCTGCTGAACTACTTACAGCTAACCTTAAAATAAATGACCACACCACTATCACAGTAGCAGCCATCTATATTCCTCCAGGAGACAACATTCCTCTGCTCGAAAATATTCTTTCAGTAATTTCTCAACACATCCCCAAAGGAACTATCCTTGGGGATGTCAACATTAACTGGTTAACTCTCAGTAATCCAAACTAATACTCATATTAATTTATATGGCTTTACACAGCTAATCTCCCAACCTACCCATGCAAACAACTCTCACATATCTAGTACTCTTATTGACTGAGTACTTGTATCTAATCCTTCCAAATATCATAACCCTGAAACCCTACCAAGCACCCTGAGCGATCACTCCCCTATAAAAGTGCTTAGGTTTACTCCCCACTTCTCAAAACCTCCTAAATTTATCACTTGTCATAAACTCTCTAACTTCCATCCAGAAACCTTTAATGCCCTACTCTCTAAAGTAAACTGGAAATTCCTTACCCAACTCCCACTAGAAGAAGCAGTCCTAGCTTTCAACTCCACCTTCCTTAACATCTTGGACTCACTTGCTCCCCCTCATAGAGTCTGAACTAAATCCACCGTATCTCCATGGCTTTCAAAAGCCACTCGTACCCTTATGATAACTAGAGACAAATTATGGAAAAAATGGTCACAAACTAAGCTCTCTGCAGACTTACAAAAATATAAAAAACTCAGAAATCTGACAAAAAAACACATAAACAAAGATAAAAAGGACTTCTATAACAAACCTCCCACAGCTCTAAAATCTAATCCTAAAAAGTCTGGAACTCTATTAACCAAATATTACATCCTGGTAATCTTAGCTCTCCCAATCCATGCCCAGACAAGACATCTGAAGAAACTGCCACTATCTTCAATACCTATTTTATCGATTGAATATCTAAGTTACTGAACCCTAACCCAAACTTCTCTACTACTAACAGTTCCAACTTTTCTGAACCTACTCCTAATACTATCTCCTCAAATACCTTCTCCCTCAAACCTGTACCTACTAGCTACATCAAAACTCTTACTCTCTAAATTAAAACCATGTTCAGCATCAGCTGACAATATTCCTTCTACTTTTCTTCTACTAGCAGCTGCCTCTCTTGCTCTCCCTGTATCTGTCCTAATTAATCGCTCTATCTCTGAATCTAGAGTCCGTTCCATCTGGAAACAATGCTACACTCTACCTATACACAAAGGAGGTAACTCATCTGATATCTCCAACTTTAGACCTATCACTATCCTCTCCCCTGTCTCTAAAGTACTAGACAAATGTATTCATAAACAAGTTATGCAGTATCTAATACAGGAAAATCTGCTTACACCCACTCAACATGGCTTCAGACCTAAACATAGCACCACTGCAGCTCTATTATCCTTCCCCAACACTGTCTCTATAGCCATGGATGACCATAAACTTATTTCTTGCCTATTCTTGGTCCTCTCAAAAGCTTTCCACACTGTCTCACACTCTCTTCTGCTGCACAGACTGCATAACCTCAATTTCTTCTCTGATACTGTTGTATGGTTCATCAGCTACCTCACTGATAGATCTCAATCAGTGAGATGGCACTCTGCACTCTCCCCTCCTCTCCCTGTAAAAATGGGTGTACCTCAAGGGTCTATCCTAGGGCCTTTACTTTTTAATATCTTTACTAATCAGCTCTATACCTCCTGTCCTCAGTCATCTTTAGTGCAATATGCAGATGATTCTACAGTCATCACCACAGCCAACTCTCCCTCTAAGCTCTTCTCAGCTACTCAGGCATCTTTTAACTTAGTTGAAATATGGCTCTTCAACAACCAACTCATCCTTAACCCTAAAAAAACAAAGCTGTTACTCTTCCTACCTAAAAAGTTTAACAATATTAAACCCTCCTTTTCCATACAGTCCCTTAACAACACTACAATTCAGGTAGAATCCAGTACTAAGCTCTTAGGCATAACCATCAACGATCGTCTTAAATTTGACTTGCATGTTAATAACTGTATCAAAAAGACTCAATCAAAACTAGGGCTCCTTTACCATAACACAAAATTCCTCTGAAGCCAAGATTACTCTCTCTCTCACCTACCTTCTACCCAGTCTAATGTACAATTCTCAAATTCTCACAAATCTTAACTCAGCACTGTTGACCAAAACTTGAATCTACCTACAACAAGGTAGCTAGATTTGCTGCCCAACAAACCTACAAATCCCATCACTGTCTCTCTAAAACACCTAAACTGGCTTGAATTACCCCACCAGCTTCTTCTGTCTCAGCTTCAGGTCATCCATTCTATCCTATACCAGCCTTCCTACTGCCCAGCACTAACCCCTCTCATCTCCCATTATTCTCCTTCCAGACCTCTCTGAAGCTCTAACCAAGACCTACTACAAATCTACAAACCCATGTCTAAATTTGGACGCAACATGTACAGCTGTCACCCCACTATTACCTGGAATAAGCTCCCACTAGAAATCAGGACCCTTACATATCCTAAACAAGTTAAGACAGCCATCAAAGAGCACTTTAAAAGTCACTGGTCCTGCCACTGCACTCTCCCTCCTTAAACATCCCCTACTTCTCATACCGTAATCTACTTTCTGCCCTTAACTCACTCTTCTCACTAGAGCTCCCTCTAATCTTCTTTAACTACTCTTTCTACTGTCTTCTAAAATCTATTAAGCAAATTGCCTCAGATAAATATTCTATTGTAATTATCTTGCCTACATGCAACTACACCATGATAAAACTGGGTTTTTGTACCACTTACCCCAAAAACTATACTCATCTTAATGACATATTTCTTTTTATACATCTTGAAATAGTTATGCTGTACTCCTGATTATTGACAGTGTATAACATTGTATTGCTACTTAATGCCTTGTAGTAATCGTGTAACATTGCTGTTTAATGCTAATTTATAATGAAAATTGTATAATATGTTGAAGCTTTTCTCCCTGAGCCTCCACTGAAAAAAGGCTTTGCAGCTGAGCCGGACAATCCGGGTCAACAAATGTAAAATAAATAAAAAATAAATAAATTACATTGGGATGAAACAGCTAGGCTTGAAATGACCTGCAGGTCAATGGCCTAGTAATCTCCTGTGATCCTATGATATGCAGCAAAGAGAGGTAGATCGATCACTGTGGCTCAGCCTGCCATCCCTTCACAGGTTGCAGCACTGACCCCCAGCACTTCAGGGTCCCAAGCTGTCAGTGTTAACTCCACAACCCCTGCCGTACATCGGTGCTCCCCAACCTTTTTTGCACCATGGACCGGTTTCAAGTAAGACAATTTTCCAAGGACGGGCTGTGACATCCGTTACCTGGCCCAGCAATCAAGGAGGCTCAATCCTCACCACTAACACCAGTGAGGGGCATCTCATATAGGAGGAAAGGATAACAAATACACACAGTAAAGTGCAATTTCCCTTAAGAGCACACAGAGATCACAGTCAGTCCAGGGCTGGTCGCTCCCTTGCTCTCCAGGTCCCCAATAAGTCTCCCCAATGGCATAGCTATAGGGTCCAGATCTCAGCATAGTGGACAAGCTAAAACCTCCAGCACCTTCTCTGTCCAACCAGTGCTTCATGTCCCTGCTCAAGTAGCTGACACACCCACATATACACACACACACACACACACACACACACACACACACACACACACACACACACACACACACACACACACTTTGAGAAGAGTTTATGTAACCACACAGACACTCCTGGGGAAGGCTGGCACATATTCTCCAGCTGTGCCCCCTTTTCCCAGACTATACTGTAGTACCAGCTGCCACCACCCGCTAATATTTATTAGCTACTCAAAGCCCTTAAAAGGGTGTCCAATTATTACTGTGCAATATTATTATCCAATTGGTAGTATAGCCCAGGGCTAAAGCTATTAGAGTGGCTTTGTACAATTTTAACAAAGGCATGCAAGTACTCTAAAGAACTTAAATTATCTCTACACAAACCGCCACAGTTGAAAGGGTTTAAAAATATTTAATAACAGTCAAAACACAAGTCAATACTTTTTACTACACCGTGCTAGACAAGAGTTCAGAGATCACAGAAAAATACTTAAAATAATCCAGCAGTACAGTTTTGACATCACAGAAAAACACTTAGTCTAATCTTTCTAGTTTCTAGCTATTTCTAAGAGAAAGCACAAGTCTAAGATAAACTTACATATAGAGCATGACAGTGCTGATTAGTTGGATAGTCAAGACAAAAATGCTTAATGCTCTCTGATTCTCTCTGTTTTTAAAATCACATTCCTGGCTCACATTACATCATTCTTCACACTTCCCTGGGTTCCCAGGCTAGCAGAAACTACATTTACATTCTTCACCTTTGGGCAGAAACCAGAACAATAAAGGACATTTATGCATGCAAATTCTGGCCATTAACTGTGGCCTTAAAATAATAGCAAGAATTCCTTCATCTAGACAGGCCGGAGCCGTGTTTACATCAAAGGGTCACAACATGCTTTACATGGTCAGCAGAGTGCGCTGTTGTTACATTTTTTTCAGTTCCACATGTAAAACTATTTTACCATTTAAGACAACAAGCCTGTGGTTTACATTAATATTTACAGATGACAGACTTATCTCCACAATTCTATCTGGCAAGGCTGGGAGCCTTCATCTATCTTCACCCAATCTTCACACCGGCCATCACGTGCATGCATAATAAGCGAGCAGTAATACCTGACAGGTTGTGTGTTAATGTGTAATTAATGTCTACCCAGGAGTGCTATGAGGCCAGACGCTGCAGATGAAGGGCCTCTACACCCCTGGAAGGGCATTAATTGCACATTAACACACACCCTGGAGGACATTATTGTGTTTAGAGAATAGTCTCTCTGAAATTGTTGTGTTGTATTTATTTATTTTTTAAGTACTATAATCTTTTTTTATATTTTTGATGTAAAATTGTTCCTCTGTCTAGTGTTTCAAACTTGCTGTAGTATATCTTAATGGTGTTGGAGGAAGCATTTTACATCTAAAATATAACACTTAAAAATAACCAGGCATTTTCTTTATTTTTTTGGTCCCTTACTCCTAAAACATTTGGTTTGTTGCCAGTCATTGGAGATTGAAGTTACTAAATAATGTCACACATTTGAGTTTCAGACTATTATTTTTTTCAGAAAATTCATACTAACACAAACCCTTTTATTTAAGCGAGTTTGAAATTTTATAAGAGCAGTAATCAAAATCTGTTCCTATTTTTGAGCCTTTGTTCCCTCTTTATTTTAGGGTTTACCCAGATTTCATTAGGTGAAAGGTCCAGAGATATGCAAACGTCTTTATTGTCACTCTCACTCACTTTTTCACGCACACATCTGTTTCAGAAAGTGTATGCCAGCACAAATCCTAATAATCAGGTAAACTTAGTAAATATGTTTCTGTTTTGAGCATTTGTCCCCCATTTATTTTAAGTTTATCCAGATATCTTGAGCTAAAAGTCAACAGAGCATAATTTTCAACTGTCCAGTTTTTTGCAGAATGTCCAGATTTTTGGGTCGAATGTGTGGTCCCATTCTCATAATATGAGTAGTTTTCTGGCAAATTATTGTGGATTGAAGTCTTTAAATAATGACAGGCATTTGAGTTTCAGACTTCATATTTTTCAAATACATGCTCCTGAACCCCAGCATGAGCGACTACTGAATTCTGATTAAAGACCCACACCCAGAAAAAGAGATATATGCCACTGGTGTTCACAATCTGGAAATTCCACTCCTTAAGCGAGGTCACTGTCTATGAATATGCTGTGAATGACCAATGGATGGGGCAGTTTTGGTCCATTTTCATGCTTGGTGCGGTTACCACGCCACTTTGTGGCATTTGTCCCTCAGAGGCTAAAAGAGCAAGGTTCCCAAACTCAGGTGTTCCCCGCCCCAGCAGACTCCTCATTCACAAAAACTGTACCAGCCGTACATTAAAATTTGTTTTATTTCCTCAGTTTACAGTTAGTCCTATCACAGCCAGAATTCAGTCTTCTCAGCCTATGTAAAAGAACCTCAGCCACTAAACATTCCACTCAGCCGAAGAAAAGTAGCAATTCACCCTATTTGCTAGCAAAACACCACTCTCCATTCCCATTAGTCCTGAATCTTCACCCTATCATATACCATGGAACTAGGTTAAGCACCAATCAATTTTAGAGAACAAACTCTCGGCCTATTGGACGGTCCTCAAAAATGACTAGCCACACAACTTAATCAATGGATACAAAAAAATGACAAATGACATGTCCTCCTAAAGCCTTAGTACTCATTGGAGCACTTCTCCCAACCTATGGTAGCTTAGAATCTTGAATTGTCTCCAATCAAAATTATTGTAGCTGCCTACCAGACTGAAAAGAGAATTGACGATGACACAGGAACCCTAGTATAAATAAAGGTTTTTGGATTCCTTTTGCATTTATCTGCCAATGAACTTAATAAACATGATTTGAATCCATGACAGGCTTTATTGAGTCATTCTTTATTTTATGGTTTTCATGGCAACATGCTCCACTCTGTCCTTGCTTTTATAATATATGCTAATGGAAACCCTGTTTTTCTAAAAAATTTCTATGTTTATAAGAGCAATATTTAAAGTCACTACCTATTATTTGTGGCTCTGTCCAGATTTATTGTACAAAAGGTTGAGAGGTATGGTCAAGAGGTATGCAAACCTCAATCATTGCTGCTGCCACTGCTGCCAGGGATCGCTCTCACTCTTACTTTCGATCTCTCTCACACACACACACACACACACACACACACACACACACGCATTCTGCTTTCATTCACGCATTCACTCACACACAGACAGACACATAAAACACACTCATATACATACGTACACACATTCCCTTTTTCATTTCACTCCTTTACTGAGAGTTTCACTTCTTTCTGTGCGGCCTGGTACCAAATGATCCACAGCATGGTGCCGGTCTGCAGCCAGGTGGTTAGGGATGTCTACCTTACATGATCCATCTGCATCAGGTAGCTGTGTCCAGGCAGCTGGTGTACTGGTACCCTCTGGCATTATTAGTAGTGGAGGTGGTGATTTTGTTAACCGCCAAGAGCTGACAGGGCTGGGTGGGGGGGTATAATGGAAAGGTGTCTCAGTGCCTGTATCAGCCATGTAGAAAAGGTGCATTTTCATATTGCCAAGACAATGCCACATCGAGCACTGACACAGGAAACTGAGACAGGAGACGGTGATGGAATTTGTGAGGGTAAATTCTCACTGTTCTCAGGCTTGATGTGGGTGCACCTTCGATGTCCCCTACCTGTCCCCAGTCATGGTGTCCCCCTAACCTTTTGTGTCCATTGTGAAAATAGGAGGTACTGCCAGCCATGCCAGGAGAAGTAGGGCAGCGCATGTATAACTTATGCCAGCACAGCTATCTGGAATTTTGCAAATAATTATATGTCATTTGTATATCAAACTGATTTGTACAGATGCTTGTGCTGAAAATGTATTTGTAAGGTTTGCTTGTATTAAAATGTATCAACAGTGTGCCCTGCATGAAGGAAAATAAATGAATTAAATGTATACATTGTAACAGCATATACTGTAAGGGAAGAGGTTAATCCACCTGACTTTAAAATATATCTGAAATTAAATTAGTTTATGGTTTAATCCATAAAGAGGTTATCCCACAGTTTTGAAGGGAGCCAGAAACACTATGTTTCTAGTAGAGAATAGGTTGTAGCTCCTGTAGGAAGAGTAGAATGGTTTTATCATTTTATGACTTCCAGCAGCTTCACCACATTTGAGCAATGCTCTGTCTGTGAGACACTGAGGTTACATTTCATAAACGTTGGGTAACCGCAGCGCATCAATGTGTCACTGAATGGTTACACATTCTAGTGGAGAGAGATCAATTAAAGCAAAAAGAACTTTGTGCTGACATTAAGAGACTGTGTTGTGATATATCCAAAAATGTGTCTTCCTCGGTTTTGGATGACTTTCTTTCGCAAACCAATGATAAATTAAAAAAATATGAATTAGCATTAATTGAGAGAAAGAAGGGTAAATTACTACGTGATTTGCAGGACTATGAGATGAATAAGGCATTTCTGTCTAGAGCCAATCGTAGTAAGGCTCGTAAACGCGTGAGGTTTCAACAGGAAGCCGGTTTTACCCATCATCCTAATTCATCTGCGTCAACGTCGGAAAGTGGCTATACATCTCTAGAGGATGAACAGGGAGATTTGGATTATCCCACACTACCTGCGGCACAACAGACTGATAATTTTCGTCAGGTCTTTCATTCAGAACAACGTTCTTTTTCGAAGAATGCACAAGGTCAGAAACGTCAGCGTGAACATTTCTCCCATTCTTCGTATGAACAACATGGACAAGGGGGTCATAAGAGAGGTAAATGGTGACCCTTTGCAAATAGACACTTGTGAATATGTGGTCAATTTATCTAGTTATTTACTTAATGATTCTGAACTATCTGTGCTTAACTTGGGACTCAAGTTTATACCTACAGTGGTATCTAGACTTCATGATTTACAAACGGATGTTTATAGATTTGGTCGTAAATTGTATTTAAAACATTTTTTCAGTTATATAAGTAGCGAAAAGTATGATACTTGTGATAACAGTTCTGCTACTTCAACTGACAGCTATTATTCATGTGTATCTGATGATTCTGTGAATGCTTATTCTAAACTAGATACTAAGCTTGTTCCTTCTACAAGCAACTTTGTTCCAAGTGTTTTACATAGTGAAGTTTCTAATTTTATTAAGATGGTTAACCATTCCACTGAGGTTACATATAATACTTATATGTCTAGTAAAAAGAATATTAAATATAATTTACAGTTTAGGGAATGGCAGACTTTGATGGCATTAAGTAATAGGAAAGAAATTATCTTTAAGCCAGCAGATAAAGGTAATAAATTGGTGGTTTTGAATGCCATAGATTATTTGAATATATGTATGGACCATCTTAATGATACTAAAATATATGAAAGAGTGGATTCTGAATGTTATTATTCAGCAATTGGGGCATATAAAGATCTTATACATAAAGGCTTAAGGTTAGGATATTTTGATATTAAAGATGTTAAACAGAAATTTCAGACAGATGGATGTAGTATGGCTTATTTTTATTGTTTGCCCAAAATACATAAAAATTTACGAAGACCTCCAGGTAGACCTATTGTCTCCGGACGGAATTATTTTTTACATAATTTGGGCATTTTTTTTACATAATTTTCTTTTACCTTATGTTAAGCAGTTACCCTCTTTTCTTATGGATGTTTTTGATTTGTTACAAAAGATTGGGAACATTAGATGGAATGCAAACATGTAATCTGAAGTAGGCAGACTTCATTTGTCTGCAACCTGTGGGTATCGGATCCGACCTCGGATCCGAGCCAGCATTTCAAAAGCTTTAGGCTCTGAGCTCCTAGCTCCTCCCTCTACCCATAATCCCCTGCCAAGCCCTAACTGACCTCAGATTTCGTTTGCCGCTTTCAAGTTGCAACAGACTCCTCGAGCTCCTGGTTACAGATAAGAGTTTTGACTAAAAATTTTTGAAAAACTTTAACTTTTATAATTTAATTAGTTAGAGTGTATGTGTTAGGCTTTCCTCTCTCTATCTTTTTAATTTTTCTTCGGGTTTTTGCGTAGTTTGTGTGTTTGTGTGTTCTGTGTGTTTTAGGCCTGTTAGGGCTTAAGATGTCTGAAGCCCATAAGGCAGTGTTTTCTAAATGTACCGAGTGTGGCCATAAGCTATCCCCAGCAGATGGCCACACTCTGTCATCTTGGGGTTGAACACCTGTCATCTGGTTGCACCATTTGTGCAGGGTTCAACCCCGAGCTTTAAGGGAGCGGAGGTCGAAGCTTGTTCTGGCGGGACTTCTCCCTCCAGATGCGGCTCCGGCCTCTGCCCCTTCTAGCCAGCAGCCTTCTGTGGGTGCTGTGGTCTCCTCTCCCCCGGTTGGGACTCAACCTCCCTCAAAAAAGCTGGAGGAGAAGGAGACTTCAAGGGAGAAAGAGAAGTAGGAGAGACACAGGGAGAGGCACCACAAACGGAGAGCCGAAACCTCAAGTTCGGCTCCTCCGTCTAAACGGGCCTCCCCTGTGCCTTCTAGATCTCCTCCTCCTCGGCTCCACTCCCCTCGGTTCTCTTCTGGGCCCGAGGAGGAGGAGGCTAGCCCTTCAGTGAGGTCCCCGAGGTGGCTCTCTAGGTCCGCTTCGGTGGCCTCAACTAGATCCACCTTTTCTATGAGTGAAGCAGACATGGACCAGATGATGAGGAAATTCATCCAGGCCCAAATGCAAATGGGAGTGCTCTTAGCCCCCCCTCATCCGGGAGGGCTTGACCCCTTTTCCCCTTGGCTCCTTCTCCGACCCACACCCTGGGTTCGGAGCTGTCGGTGCCGGGCAGAGTTGGATCCGGGGGTGGGTCGGATCCGATAGGTCGGCGCACCTCGGATCCGTCCCATCCCTTGAGTGCTTCGGGTACTTCGGACCCGACCTCTTGGAGCCGAGGGCTGAGCCTCAGATCTGAGGGAGCTGGTATATCTTTGGCTCCATCTAGGTCAGAGCACACCGGTCTCTCGGATCCGACGGTTTCGGCTCCGACTCCGGTCCGTGCGTCGGATCCGAGTGGGGGTCGGCTCTCGGGGCTTAGAGAAGCTGGCTCCCCCTTGGCCTTCAACGTAGTGGAAAGGGCGCTGTTGAGGACTACCGGACCCCCGGTCCCTGCCACGGCTCCACCCCGCACTCCCTTGCAGTTGGGCCAGGCTCCCATCAGCCGGTCCCAGGGACAGCCTGCCTCGATGTCCCAAGTAGTTCCCTTGGAACATCCAGCTGCTGAAGAGGACTCCTCGGACAGCCCCCCCGAGGAAGTGCCTCGGAAGCGTAAGTGCAAAAGGAGGCACATGGACTCCCCAGAGTCCATTACCGAAGACACAGACTTGGATGAAGGGGAGGGCTCCCCAAGATCACCCCCTGAAGACGTCTCATTTGGAGACATTATGGAGATGTTAAGGATCAGGGGGGGGTGGTCTGCCCCCAAGGCCTCCTCAGACGAGTCTGTGTTCTTGGAGGCATTCGAGGTGGGCCCATCTACCTCTTGGGTGTCCCCTCCTGCCGATCCTCTGGTGGACCTTATATCCACCAGAGCTCGGAAGGACCTGGACACCGTTGAGCCTGTACCCAAGCGTCCAGACCGTATCCTGAGCCCCCCGGCGGACCGCACTCACTAGAGCAAAGGCCCCCCGGTAGATGCCATGATGATGGCTGCAGCCACTAAGAGGGAGTTGGCACAGGAGAGTCCCTCTATGCATCCTCCGGGCAAGGAGTCCCGCTCGATGGATTGCATTGGGAAGCGAGTTTTTAGTTCAGCAACCTTCTCTTTGAGAGCGCTGAACTACATGGCACACGTCATCAGGATGCAGCGGGACCTGATTAAAGAATACGCTGCATCTCCCCCAGAGTCCATGTCGGGTGAGGACAAACAAGTGTACTCCACCCGTATGGCCACTCTTAGAGCAGTTTCCAATATGTCTATGCGGCTACTTTCTCACGCTACCGAGGGAGCCGCTAGAGCTAGCAGAGCGGGCCTAGTCATGAGGCGGCAGGCCTGGCTCCGCCACTGTGATTTTGCAGAGCCCTTCAAGGCGACTTTCGCGAATGCCCCCTTTGATGGTTCTGCCTTGTTTGGCAAAACTGTTCATGAAACGTTAGTCCAGAGCGAGAAGGATGGGAAGATGCTGTCTGCCGTCGGAGTCCGCTTCTCAGCTCCCCAGAGGTCCTTCTCGAAGAACCAAAAGGGACAGAAGAAGATGTGGTTCCGGAAGTTGAAGCAGTCCCAACCTGCTCTGGATAACCAGTCCTTCCGTGGCAGAGGAGGACAGGGAGGTCGCCGTCCTAGAGGCAGAGGGGCTCCTAGAAACTTTGGGTCCAGAGAACCTTTCTCTGATAGACCCACGCAACAGCCCTGAAGGGTTGCCCGGCTGTCCATCTCTGGAGGCAGTCGGGGGGTGTTTTTCGAGGCACCTGACTTCTTGGGAGTCAATCACATCAGACCGTTGGGTGCTTCCTGTGATATCCAGAGGTTATACCATTCCCCTGAGCAAAATCCCCAGATCCTGCAGCCTCCCAGATGTACCACCCGACCAAAGGGAGGCAGCAGCTGTCGAAATCGGGCAGCTGCTAGAAAAAAGAGCCATCCAGCGCGTACCCCGAGATCAGACCGGATCAGGGTTTTACTCCAGGTTCTTCTTGGTGCCAAAGACAACGGGGAACTTAAGACCAATCTTAGACCTTTCCCTGCTGAACCTGTCAGCAACCAAGCAAAAGTTCCGGATGGTCACCCTACAATCTATACTCCCCCTCTTGCGGGAGAACGATTGTATGTGCTCTATCGACCTCAAGGACGCGTACTACCACATTTGGATGGACAGACGGTCCAGGAGGTTCCTTTGCTTCCGGCTGGGAGCCAGCCACTACCAGTTCAGGGTCCTCCCCTTCGGTCTCACCTCTGCCCCCAGGGTGTTCACCAAGGTACTAGCAGTAGTAGCGGCCCACCTGAGACTCCAGGGATTACAGGTCTTTCCGTACCTGGACGACTGGCTCCTGACAGCATCATCAAGGCATCTACTGTGCTCAGCCAGGGACTATTTCCTTCTTATAGCCCCAAGGCTGGGCATCACCATAAACTGGGAGAAATCTTTACTGCACCCCACACAACTTATAGATTTTATAGGAGGAAGGTTGGACACAAGATCAATGCGGGCCTTCCTCACCCCAGACAGGCTGTCCAGCCTGAAGTGTCATATCACAGCAGTCCTACAACCGTTTCCGACGGCGGCTTCAGTCCTGAGGGCCCTGGGTTCTATGGCGGCAGCTATTCCACTTCTTCTCCATGCTCGCTTACACATGTGGGTTCTTCAATGGACCCTACAGGTCCAGTGGTCCCCGCTATACTCCTCTCTCAACAGTCCGATAGCGGTCAGCAAGGCATGCAAGGACTCCCTGTTTTGGTGGCTCCAGTCTCCGGAGCCACTAGCAGGGAGACCCTTTTGTGCAGCATTCCGCTGAGCCACGGTGACCACGAACGCTTCTCGCCTCAGGTGGGGGGGGGGCATTCTGCGGGCAAGATTGTCCAAGGCATGTGGAACACCTCAGAGACCTCGTTGCATATAAATGTCCTGGAAATGAAGGCGGTGCTCCTAGCGTTGCAAGCACTTCACAGCCTTCTTCCTACGGGGACTATTGCGATCCAGACAGACAACATGTCGGTAGTCTGGTACATCAACAAGCAGGGAGGAACCAGGTCCTATCCCCTTTGTCGAGAGGCCATGAGAGTCTGGGAATGGGCAATTTCCACCAAACGCTTTCTTGTAGCAATGCACATTCCGGGAAAATCCAACATCCTTGCGGACAAGCTCAGTCGCACCATTCTTTCCCCGCATGAGTGGTCTCTCAATCCTCTGGTAGCGAAGAAGATTTTTGCCGTCTGGGGGCAACCCTGTTGCGATCTTTTTGCTTCTCACTCAAACGCCAAATGCGACAGTTTCTTCGCTCTACTTCCCCCACCTGGGGAATCCTCGAGAGATGCTCTGGTGCATGCTTGGCTTCCCGGTCTCCTTTATGCCTATCCTCCTCTACCTCTGATGCAGAGGCTCTTGCAGAAAGCCAACAGTTTGGGGAGCAGAATGATTCTCATTGCCCCGTTCTGGCCTCGTCAGCCCTGGTTCCCTTATCTATGGTCTCACAAAGTGAATCCACCCTGGATTCTGGATCCGATCCCGGATCTCATCTCCCATCCTCTGGGACTTCCGGTCCAGAATCTACACACCCTGAAATTGGCAGCCTGGCTGCTCCAGTTCCATCCTTGATTAGGACTCCCGGTATCTCGTCACCTGTCAAGGCCATTTTAGTGGCGGCTCATAAACCTTCCACTAGGAAGGTTTATCGGAGCAAATGGAAAAGGTTCTCTATTTGGGCGGTCCAGAAAAGTATGGATCCTTTTTCAGCACCTATGTCTGCGGTTCTGGATTTCTTAACAGACCTCTTTCATCAAGGGGCTAGTTCTTCCATGGTAAAGGTACAAATGGCAGCGATTTCCCATTATCATATGGGTCATGAGTCAGCTCCCCTCATGACTGCGAAACTTTGTAAGACTTTTCTTAAAGGAGTTTTTCTGTTGAGGCCACCGGTCAAAGAAGCTGTACCACCTTGGGACCTAGCCTTAGTTCTACAGGCCCTTACTGCTCCTCCCTTTGAGCCTGCAGCTTCTGCAGAGTTAAAGTACCTTTCCTGGAAGACTGCTTTCTTGGTAGCCATTACATCAGCCAGAAGAGTGTCGGAACTTCAGGCTCTATGCATCAAACCGCCTTACCTCTCCTTCTTTCCCGATAGGGTGTGCCTCAGGACCAATCCATCCTTTCTTCCAAAAGTTTCTTCGGAATCTAATATTAATCAATCAATCAACTTACCTGTGTTTTTCCCCAATTATAAAAACAAAGGAGAATATAAGCTGCATTCTTTAGATGTTCATAGGCAATTGCGATTTTACATTCACAGAACGGCTGGTCATAGACAATCAGATCAGGTGTTCATCTCCTTTGCTAAATTTGCTATGGGCAAAGCGGTTTCCAAAGTCACACTATCTAGATGGATTGCTAATTGTATTCTGCAGGCTTATGACACTTCAGGTAGGCCTGCTCCTCAAAGGGTTATGGCTCACTCTACTAGGGCAGTTTCCACGTCAGCCGCGTTTAAGTCCCGAGTGCCATTGGATGATATCTGCGCGGCAGCCACTTGGGCCTCGTCTCATACCTTCATTTCTCATTATAAGGTGGATGTTGTTTCCAGGGGAAGAGCATCCTTTGACTCAGCGGTGCTCCGGAACATCCTTCCATGACGGCCGCCCAAGATTTAGGTAGCTGGGGACTCTGTCCCACAGGTTGCAGACAAATGAAGTCTGCCTACTTCAGATTTAGAAGTTATGTACTCACCATAACATTCCATCTGAGTAGGTGACTTCATTTGGATGCAACCATCCCCCCCTCCATCCCCCTGACCTTTATACAACAAGAGATACCTTTTTTGGTAATGTTATATAGGCAAACTCAATCTGAGGTCAGTTAGGGCTTGGCAGGGGATTATGGGTAGAGGGAGGAGCTAGGAGCTCGGAGCCTAAAGCTTTTGAAATGCCGGCTCGGATCCGAGGTCGGATCCGATACCCATAGGTTGCATCCAAATGAAGTCACCTACTCAGATGGAACGTTATGGTGAGTACATAACTTCTAATTGGGTAACCATTGATGTTAAAAGTTTGTACACCAATATTAGCCATTCATTTGGCATTGAAGCTATTAGATTTTTTCTTGGAGATTCTCCAGTAACTGAATTTGTAGTTGAATTAGTATATTTTTCTTTAGCTAATAATTTTTTTGAGTTTAATAATATGGTGTATCATCAAAAACAGGGCACAGCCATGGGGGCTGCTTTTGCCCCCATGTATGCCAATTTGGCTATGGGTTTATTTGAACTTGAAGTCATATACAGACATGAGTTTTTCCACAAACATGTTATTAAATACTATAGATACATGAATGATTTAATTATTTTGATGGAAGGGGGTAAACCTCAGGTTCAACAATTTATTGCAGATCTTAATAATAACAGGTTTTCTTTACAGTTTGATGCCTTTAGGACAGGCACTTGCCTGCCTTTTTTGGACATAGTACTTGATATTTCTGATGGTCACAATTTGGTGACTTTTGTTAATAAAAAGTTCGTAGGAGGTACACAATATGTACATGGGTCTAGTGGTCATCCTCCGCATACTATTAGATCATTGCCATATGGAGAAATTCTCAGAATTTCTCGACTATGTAATAATAATGAATTATTTTTTAAGGAGTTAAATTTATTGATGGAATCTTTTTCTAAAAGAGGCTACAATAGGACAATATTAGAAGCGAGTTATGATAGATTTTGTGGAAATAGTGGAAAAAGAATTCCCCATTTGCATTTGTGGGGTAATTATGATAATACATCCAGTATGAATATGACCCAAAATGAAAAAGAGACAATTTATTTTGTTACTACATATGGGTGTTTTACCACAGAATTTATTAAGATTATTTCACAATTTTGAAAGTATTTATGTTCTTTGAGTAATGTTAAACCTTGGCTGAACATGGAATTAAAATTTTCTTATTGTAAGGGAAGAAGTATTAAAGATATTTTAGTAAAAAGTAAATTTAGTTTGCCAGAGGATAGAACAGTATATAATTTGGACAACATGGGGACTCACCAATGTGGTAAATGTAAAGCATGTCGACATGTTGTTCAGTGCTTTGAAAAGATCAACAATATTTCTTTTAAGATTAACAACATGTTTTATTGCAATTCTGAAAGGGTAATTTATGCACTTCGATGTCCTTGTAACAAGTATTATATAGGAGAAACTAAGAGAGCCTTTAAAATAAGGCTCTTGGAACACATCAGGGACATTAATAATAAAAAAGAAGAAAGTCCTGTAGCTATGCACTTTTTAAATTTTCATAATAGTGACAGTAAGGGTTTACAAGCAACCATTTTAGAACAGATATATGATTATAAATATAATAATTTGAATATTAAACAACTGTTGCTACATAAGGAAGTTGTATATATTTTAAAATTTAAAACTCTGTTTCCAAATGGTTTGAATGAGGATTTTAATTGGAAAATGCTGCTAATTTGAAGTTAATTGGATAATTGTATTAATTGATAATTACTGCTGTATATATATGTGTAAGGTTTTGTATGATTTGTACTCCTTGAAGGCTGAAGCCGAGACGTCAGAGAAGTGCAATAAATCGTGATTTTGGTGGATCCTGCTTTGTTGTTCCTTTTGGTTCTTGTGGTGCTATTGTGGTTGTACTACAGGTGCTAAACCCTGACTGCTTCTGTCAGCAGGGGTTGCATGGGAACCAGAAGTCAGATGACCAGATGTATGTGATGTCATTCTGTATAAAAGTAATGTTTTAACACCTTTTCTTCAAAAATACAGACAACTGAGGAACCTTGCAAAAAAACATACAACTAATGACAAAAAGTTATACTATAGCTCTGCTCAGCTTAACAACAAATCCAATCCTCGAAAATTTGGTCAACTCTCAACAACATCCTCTATCCTGGAAAGCCCTTTAATCCCTCCCCATACCCTAACTCTTCCTCTCAGGAAACAGCTACCCTCCTGAATAAACACTTTATCTCTTCCATCCAAAATCTGGTAACCTCTAAGCCAAACTCTACTTTGGCACCCACCTCTCCAAGTCCCACTAACACAACTTTGTTTTCTTTTGAGCCAGTTCCCATTACTTACATCAAATCTCTACTACTCAAGCTAAAACCTTGCTCTCCTTCCACTGCCAATCTATCTCCTACATTCCTCAAACTTGCTGCTGACTCAGTTGCCTATCCTGTATCTATACTAATTAATCGATCTATTCTGGAATCAACTGTCCCCACCCTTTGGAAATCTTTCTTCACTATCCCTCTTCATAAAGGTGGAAACTCCACTGACCCCTCAAACTACCGACCCATTGCCATTTTGTCCCCCCTCTCCAAGGTATTAGAAAAATGTATTCACTCACAGCTTCTCAATCACCTCCTCACACACCACTTACTTACCCCTACCCAACATGGATTTTGTTCTCACCACAGCACCACCACTGCCCTCCTCTCCTTCACTCATATAATTGCAGAGGCCCTAGACAACAATAAACTAATTTCCTGTCTCTTCCTAGATCTTTCCAAAGCCTTCGATACTGTCTCTCATCCTCTACTACTATCCAAACACACAAATCTCCACCTATCCCCCTCCACACTTGCCTGGTTTAATAGTTACCTATCTGGCAGGGAACAATCTGTCAAATGGCTCTCATCCTCCTCACCTTTCCTTCCCATCTCCACTGGTGTTCCCCAAGGCTCCATCTTGGGACCCCTTTTGTTTAACATCTTCACCAATGATCTTTACACCTCATGCAAAGAATCCTCCCTTATTCAGTATGCAGACGACTCCACACTTATATCCATCTCAAATAACATTCCTGAACTACACTCCCTGACCCAACAGGCCCTACTATCCACTGAACAATGGCTCTCTCTCAACCTATTGATCCTAAATCCCAAAAAGACCAAACTCCTACTTTTCCTTCCCCGTTCTCTTTCTCATCACAAAACCTCATTTTTTATTACATCTTCTAAAAATACAAACATCCAACCTGACACACACACAAAACTTTTAGGGGTCATTATCGATGACGAACTCAAGTTCAACCTACACATACTCCAATGTATAAAAAAACAAATGAGAAACTAGGTCTGCTATATCAGAACAAAAAATTCCTAACCCATGAATCTAGACTTACCCTGGGCCAGGCACTCCTCCTCCCCTCCCTCTTATACGCCGCCCGATTTCTTACCAATATCCAGGCCTCCACTCTAAACAAACTGCAACAGACTTACTATAAAGTAGCCAGATTCATTACTAACTCCCCATACAACTCACACCACTGCATTTCTTTAAACTCTCTTCAATGGCTTGAACTTCCCCAGTTTCTGCTATCTTATCAATTTCATATGCTACACTCTATTCTTTATAAACCCTCCTTCTGTCCATCTCTATCTTCCTTAGTCTCCATCTACATCCCATCCCGGACCCTTCGTACTTCTAACCAACAATTACTTAATATCTACCACCCAAAAAGGTCAGTAGGTAAACTACTCTACAAACACTCCCTTGCCCATGCTTGGAACAGACTTCCCCTTGACTTACATTCAATCTCCCACACCTCACACTTTAAAAATGAACTAAAAGCTTATTTTCTCAATTCCAGAACCTGCCCTTGCCATGACCCTACCTAGTCTTCCTTCACTTTAGGTACCCTCAAAAGGACCATACTTAGTACCTCATTACACCTCTCTCTCCAATGTGTCTACTATGCATTTGCACAATTTTATACAAACAAAAAATGTTTATTGTTGACCTATTGAACTATATCAATGTAAAATTGTTACTTAGCTTCTTTTTAATGCAACTTTAACCTTATGCATGTAACCCAACATATATGTGAATTGTTTTGCTATAACTGCTATTATATCAATATTGTTCAAAATTGTACTTGTTTTAAAATGCATTACTGGAGCTTTTCTCCTCGGGTCTCCATTGAAAATGGGCCACAAGCCCAGTTGGACAAACCCAGTTAACAAATGTCAATAAATAAATAATAAATATAAATAAATAATATTAGAGGAGACTGAAGTCTCAGGAGCATTCTGTATTTTGTCTTGGATCTGAAAACAAGGACCACTCACCCATCTTGCCTTGCTCTATATTTAGTAAGTAGGAACAGTAATTCTTTTATTCAATCAGGAATAGATAGTGAGACTACTAAATACTGTTTTTCTATAATTGTGTGAAACTTTATATGTGTGTTATTTTTAATATTCCCTGTGATGAAACTCTGGTGTTTATTGTAAATAGATATTTAGTATTTTCATGTTCTTTTATTATTTATTATTAAATATATTTAAACTTCTCATTGTGAATGGTCCTTTTGGAAAATATTTAAGTTTTGAGAGTATTTGCACATAGTTATTTGGTAATAACTCTGGCCACTCGTGAAAGCCTGGCTGTTTGGTCAACATTACCATTTGTATTACTAATAATTTTATTGGTATAATTGGATACCCTTTTAAGAGCCTTATAGTAACTGACTAGTGGCAGTGAATCTACCTTATAGTCTCAGAAAAGTTGTTGGAGAAGGTAATCTATCCCAGCCTTTCCCAGGTGTGTGTGTGTGTGTGTGTGTGTGTGTGTGTGTGTGTGTGTGTGTGTGTGTGTGTGTGTGTGTGTGTGTGTGTGTGTGTGCGTGTGTGTCAGCTATTTGGAGCAGGCACACAAAGCACTGGTTTCACAGAGAGAAAGTGGTGGAGGGCTTGACCTGGGCACTAGGCTGAGGACTTAACTCTGCAGCTGTACCAGTGGGGAGTCTTATTGGGGACCTGGAGGGAGACAGATAGAGAAACCCAGATCCCGAAGTGAGTGTGTTCCCTGTGTTCTCTTAAAGGAAAGTGTGCTTGATGCAGGGAGGTCTGCATTTGAAAATACTGAGTGTATCCATTTGTATTCCAAGTGAAAGTCCCTTTCCAGTTTCAGTGGTGAGGATTCAGGCTCCTTGATTACTGGCCCAGAGTGCGGATGTCACATCCATCACCATTCCTGTCTGTCTTGTTTGTCCTGTATGTCTGCACCTGCTTCCTCACCTAGCCTACCTACCTAATCTAATATCTTTCGGCTTTTACCAGTTAGGGGTCACCGCAGTGGATCTCCAGTCCGCTAATGATTGGCAGTGGATTTTTACAGTGCTGAGTTGCCCGCCCGACACCCAATCTTCAAAGAAGGCACACCCATTCACGCATGCACCTACCTGCATGTCTTTAGATATCAAATTGACTGCGGGGAGGACATGCAGACTCCACACAGAAGGCGCTCCAGCCGAGAATCGAACATGAGAACCTCCTGCTGTGAGGTGACAATGCTAACCGCTGCACCACCGTGGCCCTAAGTACCTAACCTACCTACCTGATCCTTATATTCCTAAGCCCCTCCCTAACATTCCTCTTTGAAAGTAAAAAAAAAAAAAAAAAAGTAAAATAAAAAATGGGCAGCTGTCCCACAAAAAAATAAAGACCCCATTCATAGATCTCTACTTTGCCTATGTGTCTACTTGACACAATTGATTTGGTACAATTTGCTATACCACATTATTCTGTTGTTGTCACCTACCCTTGGTGTGGTGACAGCCCAAGTTCAGCAAATTCTGTCTAAACTTCTACATTTATGTTGTGAAGAAGTGGATAGCTGTGGTTCTCTCCCACTACCTTTTTGCAAATTCCTTTATTCTTTCCCTTGTGCCCCCCCCCCCCCACCATTTCACCACTTACCTGTCAACCACTTTTTCACATGGTTAATCTGGTCAAAAAATAGAATCACATACAACACACATGGCCAGAAATGGCCCATAAGAAAGCTTTACCCCCTCCCCCCCTCAGCATTTGCGCAGACATTGGCATCACACACCAATAACAACTGATGAGGGATGGCTTTTCATGTCATATGGCAAAACTTGGTTAGTTGTTGACATCACCTGAAGTATCAGTTATCCTTGCACAACGGTGCTTAAACATGCCTCCAATCAAAATACAGAGTAAAGGCAGAGTAAAGGAAATAATTGGCAACAGTTACTCTAACAGTTCTTTGACTACTGGATGTAGCCAAATGCAACTTCCTGTGTGAAGTGTTGACATAAATCAGTTTTCTAAAGATTCATTTTTCACCACAGCATCAAGAGTTTGATTCCAGATGTACTGTATGTCATATTATTTTTACTGTGATATTACACTTTTATGATATGTTTCATGACACACACCTTAATATTTTTCCAGTTAAAACCTTTAATTAACAGATTTTTAATAGTGTTGCAAAAAGCATTTGCAACCACATCCATGACCATAAGGAAGATTTAGTAAATCACCCTTTATTCTTCTCATGTCTTAATCAGGTTTTGCCTGTCCTGCAGCTTCTTGATCCCCAAAGTCATCAGTTACTGATGCAGAGCACGCCTGATCAATACTGAGGACATACCATAAAGATGTGCATTTATGACCCATAATACCACCCTTTCACATCTGTCAGTCCAACTGTCTCTGCCTTTACCCCTTCTCTTTTACCACATTGTACTGTTGATTATTCATTATGCTTACGAATGTAAATTTAATCTTATGGCATTTTCATACTGTCATTATGTTGCTGAAGAATAATGCCTCAGTTTTCCATTGGCTGAATAGAATATCATTCTTCCTTCAAAGGTGTGGTTTTAACATGTGTAAAGTAAGATTTCCTTTGTGGTGTGCTGATATAATGATAAAGTTTATTGACTTAATTTTTCATCTTGACAACAGTTTTAATGCATTAGGTGAAACTCTTACTCCCTGTTTTTATGTGTCTTTGCTGTGAATGTGTTGCCTATGTATCTGTGTGACCCCCTTCTATTTTATCAGTTGTATTCCTCAGCATTTGTGTGAGGTCTGACAATGAGCAAGTGTAGTATATGATGCTAAATGGCATTTCAAGTGTTATTGCAAAATATAGTGAGTTTTTGCCTTACATCGCATTGTACACTCAATTAACTTGTGATTTCCCTTGAAGCATATCTCATATGTAGTAGGTATAAAAGATTATTTCAGTAGGCATTACTGACACAGTTTGGCCAAGCAACATGTTTATGATAATCATTCCTATGTATTCTTACAGTCATGATCAAAGTGAATTATGATAATCACATTCTAACTCTTTTCTGTAAAATGATCTCCATACAGGTTTTGAATCCTGTTTCAACTCTGCTTTTTTATTTAGCTCACTGAGCTTACACCTTGTGTTACAGATAAAGTTAGGTTGTTGTTGTTGTTGTGTCTTTCGGCTTTTTCCTGATTAGGGGTCGCCACAGCGGAACTCCGGTCCGCTAATTGGTAGTTGATTTTTACTTGCCGAGTTACCAGCCCTGACGCACAACCTTCAACGAAGGTACGCCCATTCACACATGTCACCACGCAGAAGACGCTCTAGCTGAGAATCGAACCGGACACTTCTCCACTAAGTACTGTCCAGAGTGCTGATGGCTGTGCACATCGCCACTAAGCCTGTTTGCACTATAGAAGGCTAACCTGATTAAAGTATTTACTTCTTTCCAATGTTTGCTCTCCTGCAAATGTCACACAAACGGGAAAGCAAGCACAACATTTAACTGTTCTAAAAGTAATCAGAATCGCAACATTTCCTCTATACTCCTTATTTGTGCAAAGGTTGTCAGAGAGCACCAGTGAACACCACTGAACACTGGTACTTCGTAGTTCAAGTTCAACGCATCAACGTATAATCAAGCATAATTTAACACTTGCCAAAGTCTGGGTAAAATACATTTTTCAGCATTGCACTTCAGGAGCAGATTTTAAACAAAAACAAGTATTATTACTGGATTATATTACTTCATTATATGGAAATTGCTTAATGTACTCATGTGAAAATGCAGTGAACTGTGTGGTTAACTGACCATTTCATTCTGGGCAGTTAGATGTGCACTGCAGTACTGATGCTTACAAATAATATACAACCACATACAGCCTTGGCACGCATACTTCATCTTTATTTATCCCTCCTGCGTTACAACATTAAGTGTTGCTTGGAATTGAAAGTACACATTCCCTGTGCATGAGTACATACCATTGCTAATATCAGTACCATTGGATTGCTCTGTAGGCCAGGCATAAGTCTCCCCTAAGAAGTCTATATGATACAGAATATAGTGACAGGGACATTAGTCGGTCTGTGTAAGGCACATGTTGGAGCCCCTTGATCTTCTTTGTTAGAAACCTCTGAGGTCTGTCTAATTGCTGCAGGTGCTTAGTACAGTACATGCCAAACAGGGCATTATACTCAATTATGGGCTGGATAAATGCAGTGTATGGGGGGATTATAACTTCTTCTGCTTTCAAGGTGATGTGTTTACTAATCAAATTTGCTACATAGAAAGCTTTCCTTACTACTCTGTAGCATATCGCCTACTCAGAGGTGATCTCTGCCTAACATATAAAGCTATGTCAAAGCCAGAGCTGTTGGACATGCTACATCTAAAGAAATCCCAACCCCTCTGAGCTACACGCTCTAGGGACCTAAACCTTGTCACCATAATAAACAGGACATGCTGGAGGGATAGATTCCTATCCCAGAGACTTCCCATACTCTGGAACAGGCTACCCATCTATGTCAAGCAAAGTTCTTCATTAGCACTCTTCAAGAAAAATCTTGACGAGTGGATGGGAAATAGGAAATACACCCCGTGGATCACTTCTGTGTCTCTGCTCGTCAGTGGCACAGGAAAATAACTTTCTTGGGTGGGGTAAGCTAGGGAACCTTGTTGGCTAGGCTTGCGTAGGCCCTTGGGCTGATAGCCTAGTACCTACCTATGAACCTATAGTAGACACATGGTGGTCGAAGCTAAGGTTGCAATCAACTTTTGATCCCAGGTCCCTTACCACTTCATGGGTACTTAGGTTATTGTTGTCGATTTGATAGTGTGAGGAGACATTGTTTGTGCCAAAGGGAATGATGTTGCATTCCTTTGCATTCAGTTTGAAGCTGTGACTAATACCCGAGTCAGTGGTCTGTGTGAGACCCACCTGGAGTATAATGACATAATTTGAGGATTCAATGACTGCACCTAGTTTGTAGTCGTCTGCAAACTTTGTCAGCCAATACCCCTTAGTTTGGACTTGAGCTTCTGAGAAATATATACCAAACAGTAATACCAAACAGTAGGGAGCCCAACACTGATGCCTGTAGCACCATACTGGTAACAGGTCTGCTGGCTGATGTGGAGTCACCCACTTTGATAGTGTGTGTCTGGTTTGTGAGCCAGTTGGCAAACCATCTTACAATGAAAGGGTTTACATTCAGTTTACTAAGTTTATCAGTAATGATTGAATGTGGGATTGTACCGAAAGCCTTTGCCAGGTTGAGGTATGCTGTGTGCACAGATATTCCTTCATCAGTGGCCAAGGTCACATTTTCAAAGAAATCCACCAGATTTAACAGGCAGGATCTGCCCTTCACGAAGCCGAATTGGGTAGGATCCAGGGTTTGGAGGTCACCTATGTCTTTATTTATGAGGTCCATAATGATATGTTCCATGGCCGTACAGATGAGGCTGTTCAGGCTTATGTGTCTGTAATTCCCTGGGCATGTTGCTAGGCCACCTTTGTGGAGGGGAATTACTGTTGCTGTTCTCCATTCCACAGGAACAAAGCCTGTGGTTAGGCTATGATCGAAAAGGGTACATAGTGGTGATGCTAGTTCATATTTTAGCCTGTTTAGAAGACAGCTTGGGATGTCATCTGATTCCATAGAGGCTGTGTTTTTGCCTTGAATAAGGCTTTGAAGACCTACTCTTCAGATACGTAGGGTGGTGGGGAAGTTTGGGGGAAGGTTTGTTGTAAGTTAGCAGGGGATAACGGGAGTGAAATTTTAACTAAACCTATCCACTAGCAAGTTTGCTGTCTCTGTGGGGTCAGTGTGTTTGATACAGTTGGCCACTAGTTTTGCAAATGATTGGGTCCTACCCTTTAGGTTACATGTCTAGCTGTAAAAGGCCTTATGGTTATACTTGGCTGTACTTGCTAAATTCCTCTCAAAGAAGCCTTTGGAGGATTTGATAAGTTGTCTTATTTGCCTGTTGAGGCAGAGGAGGGTGTTTTTCCATTGTTGGGTCCTTGCCTTTGTTTTCTTGGACAGTAACATTTTGCATTTATTGTAAAGTTTGTTAATGCTGGATGTCTAACATGGCAGCTTCTTTTTGCTTTGGCCTCTGGGTTTGATTCTTTTTGGTATGGCCGAGTTTATACACATGCACGTGATTGTACAGGGCTTTTGTGTAAGCTTTGGCATAGTTACTACTTCCAGCTTGGGTTTGGGCTTGGAATGCATTTATACTTTCACCTAGGAGGGTATAGTTTGCCATGGTGAAGTTTTTCAGTCTGATTTCAGCCTTTGTGAGTTCTGGTGTTAGTGTCAGCTTGAAGGTGACTGATTTGTGCTCAGCTTTAACTAATGAGGGTCCGACAGTTACAGCAGTGCATCTGTTTGACACGTTGGTGAGGACCAGATCCATAATGTTTGTCCCACTTGTCGGGTACGAACAATTTGTTCCAGGGCATTTGAATTAACAAAATTGAGGATCTTTTGCACTAATGAGTTAGGGCTAGCGTAGGTTTCCCATTTGATGGTAGGATAACTGAAATCACCCATAATCAGTGTGTTTGGTAAAATTTGGATTGTCTCCAGTTTGGTCAATTAGGATTCGTGAGCATCGTGATGCATTCTTAGCTATGACTTGAATGGTGGTATTACCCACCATAACCTGGACCTGGAGTAACTCCATGGAGTTGTCCATTCTAACTAGATGGGAGGTGAATGTATCTCTACTATAGATTGAAAAACTGTTTCCTTTGGTTTTTACACATTCACTTTGTAGTCTGAAGGTGTGGAAGGCATTGCAGCCTTGCAAGGCTGGGATACTCTCTGAGGCCTTAAACCAGGTTTCTGTGACTGCACAGACATCTGCATCTTCTAGTGATAGAAGAACTTCCAGGGAGTGCAATTTTTGGTTTAGTCTCCTAGCATTTAGCAGCATGACCCTTATTTTGTTTTGCTTGGTTAATTTCACATTAGTAATGTTGTTTTCCAGACCTTGCCTAAAAAAGGCACTATGGGGAAGGCAACAGCCTTTGCCAGCAGCCGAAAGCCTAGAAGTGCCAGGAGAAAACTGTCTCTGGCAAAGCAGCGAGGTTTGTCAACCATGGATTTCCAGGATGACAGGAACTGGAACCCCTTTGAATGACACCAAAAACTGAGCCAATTATTGAAATCAATCATTTTTTGTTTATACTGAGCATCATTCTAGGTGAGGGTAGTATGTTGCTCAAGGCTAGGGGCATACCTGCCTGGAACACATATTGAGAGAGCTCAATCATGTCTTTCTTCATATAGTCCAGTGACGTACATCTCAGGTCATTCACACCAACACGAGCCATGACAGAGTCATAGCAGTACTCGTTACTGAGAGACCTGAGTGCATGTGTGAGTTAATGAATCCTGGCACCAGACAGGCAATGGACAGTGACTTACTCTTTGTCCAGCCTGGTGAGTGGGACATCCGTGTGTCTCACTATTGAGTCTCCAATGACAACAAAATTTGTTTTTTGAGTAATATGCCTTACTGGCTTGGTGGGTGTTGCTATGTGTCATGGGTACTGTGGGGACTGTGTTAGTTGTAGCAGTCTTGTGTTTTGGAGGTCTCTGGTGTTTCAGTAAGTTTTTCTTGAGAACCTCTGCATATATAAATTTATGTGTTTGATGTGTACTATGTGTATGAGTACTGGTATGTGTATGAATAGTGGTCCTATGAGCATATGTTGTGGTGGGTGAGTTGACAGCCTTCTCTGTGTTACTAGTTTGAGTAAGAGAGAGCATGAATTCTAGATTCTCTGTGTAAATACATCTCTTGACCTCTATACTAGAGTGTATTAGTAGAAGGCTGTCTGCGTACATGAGGCAATTGCTAAAGAGACCCAAGTCAACAAGGTTGGCAGGAAAAACAAGGGTAGTCCAACTGTCCATAATGCTAGTTTGATGACTGTTGTCACTAGAAGTGGGTATTTAGAATCAATCACAGAACAGCTCTGTGGATGGATATTTCTTCCTGGGTTTTAGGGAAAACTTGTTGAATTTATCTGTCTGACTTTGGCACACAACTGCGCAGTAGTGCACAGTGCTGTACAATATGCAAACAAGCAGAAATCTGCTCAAATGTAGGGTCTAAATACCAGTAGCTAAACACTTGAAATAAATTAAAAAAAGATTCAAAGGGACCAATGAGGATGCTTATTCCAAGCCCTAGACCAGCCTTCCTTTACCAGACAGGTCCCAATCAGCCCAATTCTCTCACAAAAGTGCAGATAGGCCCCTTTCAATCCAAGATGGCCTGGAAAACATGCTCAGAACAAACAAACCACCACAAACAGTTCTAGAAGCAGCAAGCCTGTATCTGGACTATTCTGCAGCTACTTGCTACCCTAGTTTCATGGAGAAACACTAGAGAATTTTTAAAATAGCAGAAAAATAGCAGTGAGATACTAAAACATGGTCAAAACAGCAGAAAATCAGCAAGGAGGTTTTAAGGAATGTTTTAAACAGTTAACAAATGAGTTATTTAAACACTGCTTGGTGAAAAAACCTGCACAAGCAGAACAGATATGTTAAAAACAGTGCAACATACCAGTAAATATTTAGCAAACAGTGAAACTAAAAAAAGCCTTGTAAACAGTGAAAACATCAATAACATGTGATGTAACAGGCACAGTAAAGCAGACATTTACAGTACAACAGTGTAATTTAGTACACAGTAAATTAATACAGTATATGATGATCCATTACTGCTTCCTTGTCCATCCTGTGTTTTACAAGTGTGTATGTCTCTTGTACAAAACACAGGTATATATCATTCTCAGTTCTGTAATATACATTGACAGTATAACTGACCTAAGTTGACAGTGTGTATTTATTCTTGATCACAAGACTGTAATCGCTCCTTCATATCAACAATTATGGATTTGCACAAAACCTTCAACATCACAATATCTTCTCTGACACAGAATGCAAAGCTACTCCTATCTACAGTGCACTGTTAGATTGTAGAAGTCAGACTTCTGCAGTGGTGTTTGTGTTAAGTACTGTGTCCTCTAGCTTGTGTAACTAGATAGGGGTTCTAATCTCACAGTAGTAAATGTGCGTGTGCATATGTATAGAGTTGTGTAAATATGGCTTTGAGTACTGCTGGCCTCCATAAAATAGAAGCCTGGAGTACATTTTGCTCTGCAAGGTGAGTCTGCATCAATGTCTGACCCTTCTGCTAATATCATTTTCTCTGCAATGCAATGCTGATGTCATCCTCTATAAAGTGCACTGTCACACTGTAAAAGTCAGACTTTTGTGGTGGTGCTTACATTAAGTACTGTGTCCTCTAGACTGTATAACTGATAGTTATAATCTCATAGCAGTCAACTAGTGTGTGTGTGTGTGTGTGTGTGTGTGTGTGTGTGTGTGTGTGTGTGTGTGTGTGTGTGTGTGTGTGTGTGTGTAGAGCTTTGTAAATATGACCTTACATAATACTGGCCTCAATAAAATAGTATCATGGGGGAACTTTTACACTGTTGAGTACATATCAGTGTCAGACCCCTTCTCCCAACATCACCTTCTCTGCAACAAAATGCAGATTTCATCTTCTGTAAAGTGCACTGTCACACCATACCTCTCAACTGTACTAAATTCCCTGATATTTACCGGTTTTGAGGGCAAAATAATGGAGTGCCACAAATTTCTGACTGGCCCCTTCAATTCCCGATATTTGAAGGAAGCAAAGAAAACACATTCTATTGAAACTGTGGAAGTGTTAATTAAAAAAATCAGACCAAACTTGTGAAAATGTCATAGGCAGCAAAATCTGTGTAGTCCTTGCTATCTTTTAAACGGTATTCCAAGTCCGAATAATATGTAGTAAAATCTTCTGCAACCATGAATTGTTGTGATTCATTAGATCACTGAGCATGTCATGTTTGTACGGATGCTGTGGTGTGCAAATTACTTGTCTGCAATGAGACAAGCTAAATCTGCATGACAGCAAAGAAGTTACCTCTGACCAATAAAGGGTGCAACAGTGACAGTTAACATCACACCATCGAGTACCTTTTACTTTCTTCACAGCATTCAAAAGCTGCAAAACACTTCGGAATCACAGTGCTAACTTTACTATAGAACTCCAAACAGCTCTCATTTACTTTAAGTTCTTGGAGATACAGAAACACAATGCACCCTTAAATCCGACTTGCCCACTGAGCTACACCTGCTGGAGATGCATAGTAGGATGGTATTTTGAATGGCTGCCAGAATACATAAACATGGCCAAAAAGAAAGAAAAAAGTTTTGTGACAAGAGTAAGAAATAAACAAAATTTGCAGAACACAAATCCATAAAGCTTTCATATAAACTATTAGAAGAATATGTACTCAAACATATATGTAGTGCAAAGTTTGGAAACAGTATAATATGTAATGCATTTAATTCTATTTTACTAGAATGGTAGTAGAAATAAACTTGCATATTATTGCTATCTGCAAAGTTAAAAGTAATGAATATGTCTGTATGTGTATCTTTTCCTGCTTCCAGATGAATGGACTGCTGTATTTTAACTGGCCTTCAAACCTTGGATGGCAGGAAGATCTGCAAACTGACCAGGTGCCTTGCAAGGCTGCAATGTTCTCATGAGAAACTTTTTGAAAAACATTACATCAGCGTTTATGATAGACTATAATGATGTAAATGAGCTGATTGTAAATGGTATATAACTGATGGTATTTCCTGAATGTAATTAGACAAAATTCTGTACATGTTGTGTATGGAAGGATAACGTTAATAGAACTTGAGCCTGCTGTCTTACTGACTGTTGTTTTGAAATGGATAATGTGAAATATTTTGCAAAATGTGTTAACAACTATAAATTTGATAGTAAACTAAATAAACTTTCACTAGTTAAACTCCTTAAACAAGCTTAAATCTGATGACTGAACTTGCATTAATCAATGCATGCAACAGGAAAATAAGACAATAGATGGATATTATGCTAGATTATTAGAATGCTTTAAACAACAATTTCTATCAGTAGCTTTATTACAAAGCATATGATAGATCAAAAAAAGGCACAAGTCTTCACTGCTGAAGGACTGTAAACAAAATAAAAAAGCAATGACAAAAAATAAAGGAAATGAGGATTGACTATATGATAGTGATAATAACCAAAAATCATCAGGAAAGGTTAATAAACAAAAAAAAATGTAAATGTAGTAGAGGGAATAAAGGAAGTACAAACAGATGTAGAGAATAAAAATAAAAATAAAATTTTAGATTTAGCATTGTTAAGCCTGGAGCTCTACCTAGCAAATACAAAACCAGAAGTGACACTTCTGGTGGAGAGAAGGAAAGTCAAATTCCTGTGTGACTCAGGAGCGTCACAGACTTTGATACACCCCTCCAAGTTACCAAAACATTCTGAATCACCTGATTATATATTAGTAAAAGCAGCAAATGAACAGCTATACAGGGAACCACTCTCCCATAATATAGCAATAACTGACCCTGTTTCAGGTATAACTCAGAAAAGTAAAATTGTAGTTTCTGCAAAATATCCAGTAAACTTACTGGGAAGAGACCTTGTGCAGATATTTGGCATAGCAGTAGTTCCTACCATGCAGGGTATGGAAGCACAAAGACAAATGGATGCTTTTGTGGTGTGATCAGAGGGTAAAGCCTATTATTGGTACAGCCAGGACCTAGTTATGACTGGTCCAGGGGCAGTAACCAAAGAACTGATGAACGTAGCCATCAGTAAGGTGCCCTCCCTTGACACTGATCAGCAGCACTTGTTACATTGTACTCTATACTACTGTAGCACACCAGGACCTAATAAGGAATATAAGCAAGAATCGTTCAAAAAAAAAAAAAAAAAAAAATCCTGCTGACAAATTAATATTACAAACTTTATGTTGGGATACTGAGGGAAACAGTGTAGTAAGCTGTTCATTACCTCAGGAATTCATGAGATTGTATAAGTCCAAAAGACTGCCGCATGTCAGCTTGACAAAAAACAAAAGTGTTAAATGGGCAGACTTAGGAAAAAAAGGTAACAAAATGGAAAAACAGACTGATTTAAAAATGTCAGGACAAGGAATACAAAAACAAAAACTGAATTGGTTGACACAGACACATACAGCTGTACACTTGCAATCTAGTGAGAACAGCTAATTAGCATTTTTATTAAAAGGAAAAAAAGAGGCCTTGTGTAAAATTCCAACAACTCTGTGGTCAACAGGCAAGTTAAATGTAGGGCTTATTCAGGCAGCAGGACCAGTTACAATTACCCCAAAGTCAGCTTTTAGACCACAAAAAAAACAATACCTTTTGAAAAAAAATGCAAAAGTAAAAATTAAGCCTATAATAGCAGCATTACTCAAAAAAGGAGTACTGGTAGAATCTCCTGATTCACCATGTGATACACCCCTATTTTCTGTTAAAAAAGCAAACGAAAAATGGCAAATGGTACAAAATTTATAAGCTGTAAATAATGCAGTAATACCTAAAGCACCTACGGTGCCAGACCCACATACCTTGTTGAATAATTTAGAGCCACAACAAAAGTATTTTACTGTGGTAAATATAAGCAATGCTTTCTTTTCAATACCTATACATCCTAATAGTCAATATTGGTTTGCATTTACATTTCAGGGTAAAAGGTATACATATACTCGACTACCACAGGGATATTATGAGAGCCCAATAATATTTGCACAAAAAAATGGCTAGCAACCTGGCAGGGTTTACCCCACCGAAAGGTAGTCAAATTTTACTTTATGTAAATGACATCTTGCTAGCAGCACCCAGCAGCAGTGCAGGGTAAATACAGTAGCATTATTAAAATTTTTAGTAATACAAGGACACAAAGTAAACAAAAGTAAGTTACAACTTTAAAAAAAAAAACAGGTTAAATACCTGGAATATGTAATATCCAATAAAGGTAAAATACTAAATAAAGAAAAAAAGAGAAGAGAAAAAAAAAAACAGCAATTGTGCAAGCACCCAAACCAACAACTAAGAAAGAAATAATGTCTTTCTTAGGTACAACTAATTTTTGTTGAAGCTGGGTACCAAATTATTTTACAATGAAGAACAAAAGCAGAAATGGCTTTCTGCAGGTTGAAGCAGTTAATAGCTTCTTCATTAGTTTTAAGACTTCCAAGTTATCACAAACGGTTTTTTCAAACCGTAAATTGTAAGCAAGGGTACATGACATCAGTATTAAAGCAACAGCATGGGGATAAGCAATGCCCCATAGCTTACTATTCATCACAGTTAGACCCAGTGGTGCAATCTTTGCCTCACTGTGTACAAGCAGTAGTTGCAGCAGCAATGGCAGTGCAGGCTTCAGCCTCAGTGGTGTTATTCCACCCTCTCACATTGAGAATGCCTCATGCAGTTGCAATAATTCTGCTACAAGAAAAGGTTGCATACCTTTCTCCTGCTAGACATCTTTCATGTATGACCATACTGCTGAGTCAACCTCATATGAACGGTTAGCTTTACCTAGACAAAATCTTACAGATATGCCCTTGGATAATGCTGAGGTGACATATTACGTGAATGGCTCATGCAGAAGGGGTCCTACAGGAAAGAATCTGGTGGGGTATGCAGTAGTTACAGACACTGAAATTTTAAAAGCACAAACTTTGCCACACAACTTGTATGCTCAAGCAGCAAAACTGGTAGCTTTGACAGGAGCATGTATTTTAGTAAAAGGCAAAAAAGTAAACATATATACTGATAATCAGTATGCTTTTTCTACAGTGCATGTGTTTGCACAACAATGAAAAAAATAGAGAAATAATTACATCCAGTGAAAAACCTATTAATCATGCGCAATTTATTTTGGAGCTATTAAAATCTATTCAGTTACCTACCAAAGTAGCTATTTGTAAATGTGTAGCTCATACAAAACAACAGGATAAGATTTCAAAAGGTAATGCACGAACTAATGCAGCTGCAAAGCAAGCAGCCTCAGACTCAGAAACTTTATTTCTAAATGAGAAATTACAACCCTCTGAGATTTTAGATTTAGACATGTTAAAAACAATGCAGATGCTTACTACAAAAGCAAAAAAACAAAAATGGGTAAAACAAGGTGCAATTTTTGAGAATGGACTGTACATTTCCAAAGGAAAAAAAAAACAATATTGCCGTCTAATTTATTTAAATATGCAGCTTTGTTGAGCCATGGGCAGAGCCATGTCTCAACAGGGGGGATGGTACAGTTAGTAAATAGAATATTCCAAACATATGGATACATAAATTATACAATAAAATTTTGTGCAGCTTGTCATACTTGTAACAAGCACCATGCACAAGGAGCATTTAAAAACAAGCAAGGGAGTTTCCCTACACCACCATATCCGTTCCATACTATTTGTATGGACTTCATAGAGTTAAATAAATGTGAAGGAAAGAAATACTGTTTAGTGATCATAGATATGTTTTCAAAATGGGTAGAAGCTTTTCCAACCAGGAATCCGGATGCAGCAACAGTGGCAAAGGCCCTAGTAAAGGAAATAATTCCTAAATTTGGCATACCGGAAAGAATCTATAGTGACAATGGGACACATTTTGTCAACCAGACAATTCAGCAACTTGGGAGATTTTTTGGGATTTCCTTAAGAAATCACTGTGCTTACCACCCACAGTCAGCAGGACTGGTGGAGAGGTACAATGGAATTTTAAAAAACAAGTTAAGGAAGTTGATGAGTGAGACTCAGAAGAATTGGATTTGCTGTTTACCTCTAGCATTGCTGAGCATGAGAACAGTTCCAAATGTAATAGGTTTGATCCCCTTTAAAGTAGTATTTGGAAGGGCATATTATGTGCCTCAGTGAAAAGCTCTCATGCCTGCAGAGCAGGAGGCTGACAGTTCATTAGCTAATTATATAAAGAAACTGTTAATGAATAAATCTGTTTTGCAGTTTAACTCTTTTTCAGATAAAAGAACTTTCAGCTGGATAAGAACTTTGTGACTGATACACAAGGGCAAAATGGCCAAGGGTAAAGCAAACAAAAAAGCAGAGCAACCCAAGAACTATTGCATAATTATTTTGTTAACTGTGCATTTGTTGACTATAAGTGTGACAATTTTTCTCTTATTGTGGTTTTTCCCTGCACTCAACCACACGAGTGAAAGTGAGAAGACGTGATGAACTGTTTATAGACTGGCATCCAAACTTTAACACATACCTGGCCATGAAGCGTGTGTATACAGAGACTATGAACATTTCAAATTGCTGGGTTTGTACAGCTATACCAACAGCATATAAAAGACTGTTAATGTCCACTGTCCCTCTGGGGATAAAATAAGACTTGGGAAAGTTTTTTTTTAATACAGGAACTGTGAGATCACAGGACAAAATAGCTTTATTTTTACCTGTCACACAAAAAGGAGTTGTATGTTCTACAAAAGTGATACCCTCCAGGTGGGCTGGAGTAATGGTAATATAACAATGTCTTATAAATGTTACATTAAAGTCAGAAGTGGGGGTACTGTTTGTGATACTAACTATAATTCATATCTGAGTTCAATAAAAACTACAGTAAATGCAATACGTGACAATCCAGTCTTAACTAAACAATTGTCTATTAAAGATAGGAAAATGTTTCATGCAGGGATAACACGTATTAGTACCAAAGTAATGATTTTATTTGTGGGAAAAAGGCATATGAATGGTTACCTGAGAATTGGTCCGGCAGTTGTTTTTGGGTTATCTGGTTCCAGCAATAAGACATACTGCAGAATTACCTTTGGGTAAGATACGAAATGTAAGGGAAACAGCTCAAAAAATCTAAAGGTCCAGTTAAAAAACCTGTGAATCCAGTTGGAAAGAATCGAAGCTGGTTGAAAAGACCATAATTCAGTAAAAAACAAAAATAAATTGACTCATATGGACTTGGGCAACAGTGTTATATCCTGGGCAGGAATACTACCAGCCTATGGAGCAGTCAAATCGATCTGGGAGCTGAGAAAGCTGTCCAGATTTCTCGAAGTAATGAGTAATGCAACTTTTTCCGCCCTGGAATTGGTGACTAATAAACTAAATGCAATGAGAACTGTTGTGCTACAAAATCGAATGGCTCTTTACTTCACCCTAGCGGCAAGAGGTGGTACACGAAAAAGAATGCTGTGCTTTTATCCCTGAGAATCGTCACGAGACAAATAATCACCTAGAGGTAATTCAGCAAGTATCAGCAATGACTAAACCAGGCCCAAACCCACTCACTGACTTTTTCCAGAATCTGTTTGGGGGGTGGGGTTCCATCCTATTGAACATTTTAATTGCTATTTGTGTGGGTATACTCCTAATAGGAGCATGTGTTTACTGTGAAATTCCCTGCATGAAAAAATTAATCAAATAATTTGTTGATATATCTGTTACTAAAACTTTTTACCAAAGTGTTAAAATTAAAAGATTGATTTCAGATAATGCTTTTTCTGAAATATAAAACAAATGACTTGCTTAGCTGAAAGTCCCTGAGAGGAAAAGGCTAAGAAGTAAAATAATGTTGTTTATGTTTCTGAATAGAATGAAAAGCATTAACAGGAGGGAGAATGTTAGAAAAATATGTGCTTAGACATATATAAACTGTTAGTAGACATATATAAACTATTAGAAGAATATGTACTCAAACATATATGTAGTGCAAAGTTTGGAAACAGTATAATATGTAATGCATTTAATTCTATTTTACTAGAATGGTAGTAGAAATAAACTTGCATATTATTGCTTGAAGCTTAGCTGTAGTGTGATTAAAACTTTGACCCTGACAGTAGCTAGCTCGGCTGGCTTATGTCTTTCAGTAATATTATCTGCAAAGTTAAAAAGTAATGAATATGTCTGTATGTGTATCTTTTCCTGCTTCCACCGAGGAAGATGGCCTTGTGAGTTAATCGGAGATAGCATGCAGCTGCTTACCAAAGAGACAAAGGAACACATTAAGGATGAATGGACTGCTGTATTTTAACTGGCCTTCAAACCTTGGATGGCAGGAAGATCTGCAAACTGACCAGGTGCCTTGCAAGGCTGCAATGTTCTCATGAGAAACTTTTGAAAAACATTACATCAGCGTTTACTTATGATAGACTATAATGATGTAAATGCCCTGTGACTGACTACGTCAGTAAGGTGGGCAAAAGCTGATTGTAAATGGTATATAATTGATGGTATTTCCTGAATGTAATTAGACAAAATTCTGTACATGTTGTGTATGTTTTTTTGCCTCCTTATGTACATAAGTAAAGGATAACGTTAATAGAACTTGAGCCTGCTGTCTTACTGACTGTTGTTTTGAAATGCCTAATAATTTTTACAGTCTGATTTTAACAATTTATTTAACACTTTCCCAAATAATGGGTTTTAATCATGAGTAGCCATTTAAGTTCTCCACAATCCCATCAAAATAACAGAACATTTCAAATTAATGTAAACTCTGATAATCTATCAAAACCCCAAAAGACAAAGACAATCCTGCACACATTTCACATGCTCATCACCTTAGTCTGATAACAGAGTGTCGAAATAAAACTGCCCTGAGCAACTAACTTGATATTTTACACAACTTCCAGCTCCGCCCAAGTCCCACCAAAATGGGCCTGTTATGTGACATAAATGAGAGCCACATTATTATGCCTTTCAGTATACAGTCATCCTGCCATTAGTATGTCACAACCAGCAACGAGGTGTGTGACTGTTTCCAATTCAGTTTTAGGTTCATAGGTAAGTACTAGGCTATCTGCCCGAGGGCATCTATAAGCCTAGCTAGAATGTGCTGGCTTTTGCCGCCCCCCTTAGATTAGTTCCCTGTGCTTCTGTCCAGCAGAGCCATTAGTTCCCTGTGCCTCTGTCCAGCAGAGCCACTGCAGTGATCCCCGGCGTAAATGTTCTGTTTCCTGGCCACTCATCGAGGTTTCTCTTGAAGAGTGTTAGTGAGGGGCTATGCCTAATGTAGACTGGAATCCTGTTCCAAAGCATAGGGAGTCTCTGGGACAGGAATCTATCCCACCAGCATGTCCTATTTATCGTTGTGAGGTTTAGATCCTTAGAGCTTGTGGCTCTTGGGGATTTGTTTTTTTTAGGTGAAGCATGTCCATCAATTCTGGGTTGGACATGGCCATGTATGTCAGGCAGAGATCACCTCTGAGTAAGCGGTATGCAACTGAGTACAGCTGGAGTTTCTTCAGTCGAGCTGTATAGGGCATCTCTTTGAGGCCAGTGATCCTCTTGGTGAGGTACTTCTGTGGTCTTTCCAGCTGTTGCAGGTGTCTTGTAAGGTACATCCCAAATGGGGCTTTGTACTCTATGATGGGTCTGATGAGTGATGAGTAGAGGGGCACAATAACCTCTTTTGTTCTAGATGCAAACCCTTTTGTGATTGGATGGGCCACATAGAAGGATTTTCTAACCACCTTAGCAATATGATTATCAAAGGAAAGATTACTATCTACTTGGGTCCCCAGATCCCTCATTACATTTTCTGTATTTAGGGGACTACCCCGTATGTGGTAGTTTGCGGGTACTTTGTTTTTTTCCATAGGAGATGACTATGCACTTTTTAGCATTTAGCTTGAGGCCATGAATTTGATACCAGGTATCCGTCTCAGTGAGACCCTTCTGGAGGATGTCTGTATCAGCCAGAGAGTCAGTTATGGCCCCCAGTTTGCAGTCGTCTGTGAACTTGGTCAGCCATAGTCGTCCTGTGCTTGCCTGTACCTCTGAGAAGTATATACCGAACAGAAGGGTTCCCAGGACTGAGCCCTGGGAGACGCCACTTGTAACCGGTTTAGAGTCGGACCTAGAGCCTGCAACTCTGACCGTGTGGGTTCTATCTCTGAGCCAATTGGCAACCCATCTCATGACGTAGGGGTTTATGTTCAGGCTGGTGAGCTTGTCTATAATACCAGAATGGGGAATAGTGTCTAAAGCCTTTGCGAGGTCTAGGTAGGCTGTGTGAAACTCCTTTCCCTTGTCTAAAGCCTTGGTAACTGTCTCAAAGAAGTCCATTAGGTTTAGGAGGCATGATCTGCCCTTAACATTTGGACGCAACATGTACAGCTATCACCCCACTATTGCCTGGAATAGACTCCCACTAGAAATCAGGACCCTTACATATCCTAAACAAGTTAAGACAGCCACCAAAGAGCACTTTAAAAGTCACTGGTCCTGCCACTGCACTCTCCCTGCTTAAACATCCCCTACTTCTCATACCGTAATCTACTTTCTGCCCTTAACTCACTCTTCTCACTAGATCGCCCTCTAATCTTCCTTGACTACTCTTTCTACTGTCTTCTAAAATCTATTAAGCAAATTGCCTCAGATAAATATTCTATTGTAATTGTCTTGCCTACATGCAACTGCATCATGATAAAACTGGGTTTTTGTACCACTTACCCCAAAAACTATACTCATCTTAATGACATATTTCTTTTTATACATCTTGAAATAGTTATGCTGTACTCCTGATTATTGACACTGTATAACATTGTATTGCTACTTAATGCCTTGTAGTAATCGTGTAACATTGCTGTTTAATGCTAATTTATAATGAAAATTGTATAATATGTTGAAGCTTTTCTCCCCGAGCCTCCGCTGAAAAAAGGCTTTGCAGTTGAGTCGGACAATCCCGGTCAACAAATGTAAAATAAATAAAAATAAATAAATTACATTGGGATGAAACAGCTAGGCTTGAAATAACCTGCAGGTCAATGGCCTAGTAATCTCCTGTGATCCTATGATATGCAGCAAAGAGAGGTAGATCGATCACTGTGGCTCAGCCTGCCATCCCTTCACAGGTTGCAGCACTGACCCCCAGCACTTTGGGGTCCCAAGCCGTCAGTGTTCCCTCCACAACCCCTGCTGTACATCAGTGCTCCCCAACCTTTTTTGCACCATGGACCGGTTTCAAGTAAGACAATTTTCCAAGGACGGGCTGTGACATCCGTGCCCTGGCCCAGCAATCAAGGAGGCTCAATCCTCACCACTAACACCAGTGAGGGGCATCTCATATAGGAGGAAAGGATAACAAATACACACAGTAAAGTGCAATTTCCCTTAAGAGCACACAGAGATTACAAGACAAAGTTCAAGTGCCCAGGCTCTCCCAGGCTTTTTCAAGACCTTGGCTCCCTTGCTCTCCAGGTCCCCAATAAGACTCCCCACTGGCACAGCTATAGGGTCCAGATCTCAGCATAGTGGACAAGCTAAAACCTCCAGCACCTTCTCTGTCCAAGCAGTGCTTCATGTCCCTGCCCAAGTAGCTGACACACACACACACACACACACACACACACACACACACACACACACACACACACACACACACACACACACACACACACACACACACACACACACACTTTGAGAAGAGTTTATGTAACCACACAGACACTCCTGGGGAAGGCTGGCACATATTCTCCAGCTGTGCCCCCTTTTCCCAGACTATACGGTAGTACCAGCTGCCACCACCCGCTAATATTTATTAGCTACTCAAAGACCCTTAAAAGGGTGTCCAATTATTACTGTGCAATATTATTATCCAATTGGTAGTATAGCCCAGGGCTAAAGCTATTAGAGTGGCTTTGTACAATTTTAACAAAGGCATGCAAGCACTCTAAAGAACTTAAATTATCTCTACACAAACTGCCACAGTTGAAAGGGTTTAAAAATATTTAATAACAAATAGTCAAAACACAAGACAATACTTTTTCCTACACCGTGCCAGACAAGAGTTCAGAGATCACAGAGAAATACTTAAAATAATCCAGCAGTACAGTTTTGACATCACAGAAAAACACTTAGTCTAATCTTTCTAGTTTCTAGCTATTTCTAAGAGAAAGCACAAGTCTAAGATAAACTTACATATAGAGCATGACAGTGTTGGATTGTCAAGACAAAAATGCTTAATGCTCTCTGATTCTCTCTGTTTTTAAAATCACATTCCTGGCTCACATTACATCATTCTTCACACTTCCCTGGGTTCCCAGGCTAGCAGAAACTGCATTTACATTCTTCACCTCTGGGCAGAAGCCAGAACAATAAAGGACATTTATGCATGCAAATTCTGGCCATTAACTGTGGCCTTAAAATAATAGCAAGAATTCCTTCATCTAGACAGGCCGGAGCCGTGTTTACATCAAAGGGTCACAACATGCTTTACATGGTCAGCAGAGTGCGCTCTTGTTACATTTTTTTCAGTTCCACATGTAAAACTATTTTACCATTTAAGACAACAAGCCTGTGGTTTACATTAATATTTACAGATGACAGACTTATCTCCACAATTCTATCTGGCAAGGCTGGGAGCCTTCATCTATCTTCACCCAATCTTCACACCGGCCATGACGTGCATGCATAATAAGCGAGCAGTAATACCTGACTGGTTGTGTATTAATGTGTAATTAATGTCTACCCAGGAGTGCTATGAGGCCAGACGCTGCAGATGAAGGGCCTCTACACCCCTGGAAGGGCATTAATTGCACATTAACACACACCCTGGAGGACATTATTGTGTTTACAGAATGGTCTCTCTGAAATTGTTGTGTTGTATTTATTTATTTTTTAAGTACTATCATCTTTTTTTATATTTTTGATGTAAAATTGTTCCTCTGTCTAGTGTTTCAGACTTGCTGTAGTATATCTTAATGGTGTTGGAGGAAGCATTTTACATCTAAAATATAACACTTAAAAATAACCAGGCATTTTCTTTATTTTTTTGGTCCCTTACTCCTAAAACATTTGGTTTGTTGCCAGTCATTGGAGACTGAAGTCACTAAATGTCACACATTTGAGTTTCAGACTATTATTTTTTTCAGAAAATTCATACTAACACAAATCCTTTTATTTAAGCGAGTTTGAAATTTTATAAGATCAGTAATTAAAATCTGTTCCTATTTTTGAGCCTTTGTTCCCTCTTTATTTTAGGGTTTACCCAGATTTCATTAGGTGAAAGGTCCAGAGATATGCAAACGTCTTTATTGTCACTCTCACTCACTTTTTCACGCACACATCTGTTTCAGAAAGTGTATGCCAGCACAAATCCTAATAATCAGGTAAACTTAGTAAATATGTTTCTGTTTTGAGCATTTGTCCCCCATTTATTTTAAGTTTATCCATATATCTTGATCTAAAAGTCAACAGAGCATAATTTTCAACTGTCCAGTTTTTTGCAGAATGTCCAGATTTTTGCGTCGAATGTGTGGTCCCATCCTCATAATATGAGTAATTTTCTGGCAAATTATTGTGGATTGAAGTCATTAAATAATGACAGGCATTTGGGTTTCAGACTTCATATTTTTCAAATACATGCTCCTGAACCCCAGCATGAGCGACTACTGAATTCTGATTAAAGACCCACACCCAGAAAAAGAGATATATGCCACTGGTGTTCACAATCTGGAAATTCCACTCCTTAAGCGAGGTCACTATCTATGAATATGCTGTGAATGACCAATGGATGGGGCAGTTTTGGTCCATTTTCATGCTTGGTGCGGTTACCACACCACTTTGTGGCATTTGTCCCTCAGAGGCTAAAAGAGCAGGGTTCCCAAACTCAGGTGTTCCCCGCACCAGCAGACTCCTCATTCACAAAAACTGTACCAGCCGTACATTAAAATTTATTTCCTCATTTTACAGTTAGTCCTATCACAGCCAGAATTTAGTCTTCTCAGCCTATGTAAAAGAACCTCAGCCACTAAACATTCCACTCAGCCGAAGAAAAGTAGCAATTCACCCTATTTGCTAGCAAAACACCACTGTCCATTCCCATTAGTCCTGAATCTTCACCCTATCATATACCATAGAACTAGGTTAAGCACCAATCAATTTTAGAGAACAAACTCTCGGCCTATTGGATGGTCCTCAAAAATGACTAGCCACACAACTTAATCAATGAATACAAAAAATGACAAATGACATGTCCTCCTAAAGTCTTAGTACTCATTGGAGCACTTCTCCCAACCTATGGTAGCTTAGAATCTTGAACTGTCTCCAATCAAAATTATTGTAGCTGCCTACCAGACTAAAAAGAGAATCGACGATGACACAGGAACCCTAGCATAAATAAAGGTTTTTGGATTCCTTTTGCATTTATCTGCCAATGAACTTAATAAACATGATTTGAATCCGTGACAAGCTTTATTGAGTCATTCTTTATTTTATGTTTTTCTTGGCAACATGCTCCACTCTGTCCTTGCTTTTATAATATATGCTAATGGAAACCCTGTTTCTCTAGCAAATTTCTATGTTTATAAGAGCAATATTTAAAGTCACTACCTATTATTTGTGGCTCTGTCCAGATTTATTGTACAAAAGGTTGAGAGGTATGGTCAAGAGGTATGCAAACTTCAATCATTGCTGCTGCCACTGCTGCCAGGGATCGCTCTCACTCTTACTTTCGATCTCACACACACACACACACACACACACACACACACACACACACACACACACACACACACACACACACACACACACACATTCTGCTTTCATTCACGCATTCACTCACACACAGACAGACACATAAAACACACTCATATACATATGTACACACATTCCCTTTTTCATTTCACTCCTTTACTGAGAGTTTCACTTCTTTCTGTGCGGCCTGGTACCAAATGATCCACAGCATGGTGCCGGTCTGCAGCCAGGTGGTTAGGGATGTCTGCCTTACATGATCCATCTGCATCAGGTAGCTGTGTCCCGGCAGCTGGTGTACTGGTACCCTCTGGCATTATTAGTAGTGGAGGTGGTGATTTTGTTACCCGCCAAGAGCTGACAGGGCTGGGGGGGGGTATAATGGAAAGGTGTCTCAGTGCCTGTATCAGCCATGTAGAAAAGGTGCATTTTCATATTGCCAAGACAATGCCACATCGAGCACTGACACAGGAAACTGAGACAGGAGACAGTGATGGAATTTGTGAGGGTGAGGACTAGATTCTCACTGTTCTCAGGCTTGATGTGGGTGCACCTTCGATGTCCCCTACCTGTCCCCAGTCATGGTGTCCCCTAACCTTTTGTGTCCATTGTGAAAATAGGAGGTACTGCCAGCCATGCCAGGAGAAGTAGGGCAGTGCATGTATAACTTATGCCAGCACAGCTATCTGGAATTTTGCAAATAATTATATGTCATTTGTATATCAAACTGATTTGTACAGATGCTTGTGCTGAAAATGTATTTGTAAGGTTTGCTTGTATTAAAATGTATCAACAGTGTGCCCTGCATGAAGAAAAATAAATGAATTAAATGTATACATTGTAACAGCATATACTGTAAGGGAAGAGGTTAATCCACCTGACTTTAAAATATATCTGAAATTAAATTAGTTTATGGTTTAATCCGTAAAGATGTTATCCCACAGTTTTGAAGGGAGCCAGAAACACTATGTTTCTAGTAGAGAATAGGTTGTAGCTCCTGTAGGAAGAGTAGAATGGTTTTATCATTTTATGACTTCCAGCAGCTGCTCCACATTTGAGCAATGCTCTGTCTGTGTGTATGGTAACATGTAGGTGCTAAACCCTGACTGCTTCTGTCAGCATGGATTGCATGGGAACCAGAAGTCAGATGACCAGATGTATGTGATGTCATTATGTATAGAAGTAATGTTTTAACACCTTTTCTTCAAAAATACAGACAACTGAGGAACCTTGCAAAAAACATACAACTAATGACAAAAAGTTATACTATAGCTCTGCTCAGCTTAACAACAAATCCAATCCTCGAAAATTTTGGTCAACTCTCAACAACATCCTTTATCCTGGAAAGCCTTTTAATTCCTCCCCATACCCTAACTCTTCCTCTCAGGAAACAGCTACCCTCCTGAATAAACACTTTATCTCTTCCATCCAAAATCTGGTAACCTCTAAGCCAAACTCTTCTTTGGCACCCACTTCTCTAAGTCCCACTAAAACAACTTTGTTTTCTTTTGAGCCAGTTCCCATTACTTACATCAAATCTCTACTACTCAAGCTAAAACCTTGCTCTTCTTCCAGTGACAATTTATCTCCTACATTCCTCAAACTTTCTGCTGACTCAATTGCCTATCCTGTATCTATACTAATTAATCGATCTATTCTGGAATCAACTGTCCCCACCCTTTGGAAATCTTTCTTCACTATCCCTCTTCATAAAGGTGGAAACTCCACTGACCCCTTAAACTACCGACCCATTGCCATTCTGTCCCCCCTCTCCAAGGTATTAGAAAAATGTATTCACTCACAGCTTCTCAATCACCTCCTCACACACCACTTACTTACCTCTACCCAACATGGATTTTGTTCTCACCACAGCACCACCACTGCCCTCCTCTCCTTCACTCATATAATTGCAGAGGCCCTAGACAACAATAAACTAATTTCCTGTCTCTTCCTAGATCTTTCCAAAGCCTTCGATACTGTCTCTCATCTTCTACTACTATCCAAACACGCAAATCTCCACCTATCCCCCTCCACACTTGCCTGGTTTAATAGTTACCTATCTGGCAGGGAACAATCTGTCAAATGGCTCTCATCCTCCTCACCTTTCCTTCCCATCTCCACTGGTGTTCCCCAAGGCTCCATCTTGGGACCCCTTTTGTTTAACATCTTCACCAATGATCTTTACACCTCATGCAAAGAATCCTCCCTTATTCAGTATGCCGACGACTCCACACTTATATCCATCTCAAATAACATTCCTGAACTACACTCCCTGACCCAACAGGCCCTACTATCCACTGAACAATGGCTCTCTCTCAACCTATTTATCCTAAATCCCAAAAAGACCAAACTCCTACTTTTCCTTCCCCGTTCTCTTTCTCATCACAAAACCTCATTTTTTATTACATCTTCTAAAAATACAAGCATCCAACCTGACACCCACACAAAACTTTTAGGGGTCATTATTGATGACGAACTCAAGTTCAACCTACACATACTCCAATGTATAAAAAAACAAATGAGAAACTAGGTCTGCTATATCAGAACAAAAAATTCCTAACCCATGAATCTAGACTTACCCTGGGCCAGGCACTCCTCCTCCCCTCCCTCTTATACGCCGCCCCAGTTCTTACCAATATCCAGGCCTCCAATCTAAACAAACTGCAACAGACTTACCATAAAGTAGCCAGATTCATTACTAACTCCCCATACAACTCACACCACTGCATTTCTTTAAACTCTTTTCAATGGCTTGAACTTCCCCAGTTTCTGCTATCTTATCAATTTCATATGCTACACTCTATTCTTTATAAACCCTCCTTCTGTCCATCTCTATCTTCCTTACTCTCCATCTACATCCCATCCCGGACCCTTCATACTTCTAACCAACAATTACTTGATATCTACCACCCAAAAAGGTCAGTAGGCAAACTACTCTACAAACACTCCCTTGTCCATGCTTGGACAGACTTCCCCTTGACTTACATTCAATCTCCCACACCTCACACTTTAAAAATGAACTAAAAGCTTATTTTCTCAATTCCAGAACCTGCCCTTGCCATGACCCTACCTAGTCTTCCTTCACTTTAGGTACCCTCAAAAGGACCATACTTAGTACCTCATTACACCTCTCTCTCCAATGTGTCTACTATGCATTTGCACAATTTTATACAAACAAAAAATGTTTATTGTTGACCTATTGAACTTATCAATGTAAAATTGTTACTTAGCTTCTTTTTAATGCAACTTTAACCTTATGCATGTAACCCAACATATATGTGAATTGTTTTGCTATAACTGCTATTATATCAGTATTGTTCAAAATTGTACTTGTTTTAAAATGCATTACTGGAGCTTTTCTCCTCGGGTCTCCACTGAAAATGGGCCACAAGCCCAGTTGGACAAACCTGGTTAACAAATGTCAATAAATAAATAATAAATATAAATAAATAATATTAGAGGAGACTGTAGTCTCAGGAGCATTCTGTATTTTGTCTTGGATCTGTAAGCAAGGACCACTCACCCATCTTGCCTTGCTCTATATTCAGTAAGTAGGAACAGTAATTATTTTATTCAATCAGGAATAGATAGTGAGACTAGCTAAATACTGTTTTTCTATAATTGTGTGAAACTTTATATGTGTGTTATTTTTAATATTCCCTGTGACTGAAACTCTGGTGTTTATTGTAAATAGATATTTAGTATTTTCATGTTCTTTTATTATTTATTATTAAATATATTTAAACTTCTCATTGTGAATGGTCCTTTTGGAAAATATTTAAGTTTTGAGAGTATTTGCACATAGTTATTTGGTAATAACTCTGGCCACTCATGAAAGCCTGGCTATTTGGTCAACATTACCATTTGTATTACTAATAATTTTATCGGTATAATTGGATACCCTTTTAAGAGCCTTGTAGTAACTGACTAGTGGCAGTGAATATACCTTATAGTCCTGGCAAAGTTGTTGGAGAAGGTAATCTATCCCAGCCTTTCCCAGGTGTGAGTGTGTGTGTGTGTGTGTGTGTGTGTGTGTGTGTGTGTGTGTGTGTGTGTGTGTGTGTGTGTGTGTGTGTGTGTGTGTATGTGTGTGTCAGCTACTTGGAGCAGGCACACAACGCACTGGTTTCACAGAGAGAGAGTGGTGGAGGGCTTGACCTGGGCACTAGGCTGAGGACTTAACTCTGCAGCTGTACCAGTGGGGAGTCTTATTGGGGACCTGGAGGGAGACAGATAGAGAAACCCAGATCCTGAAGTGAGTGTGTTCCCTGTGTTCTCTTAAAGGAAAGTGTGCTTGATGCAGGGAGGTCTGCATTTGAAAATACTGAGTGTATCCATTTGATTTCCAAATGAAAGTCCCTTTCCAGTTTCAGTGGTGAGGATTCAGGCTCCTTGATTACTGGCCCAGAGTGCGGATGTCACATCCATCACCATTCCTGTCTGTCTTGTTTGTCCTGTATGTCTGCACCTGCTTCCTCACCTAGCCTACCTACCTAATCTAATATCTTTCGGCTTTTCCCAGTTAGGGGTCACCACAGTGGATCTCCAGTCCGCTAATGATTGGCAGTGGATTTTTACGGTGCTGAGTTGCCCGGCCGACACCCAATCTTCAAAGAAGGCACACCCATTCACGCATGCACCTACCTGCATGTCTTTAGATATCAAATCGACTGCGGGGAGGACATGCAGACTCCACACAGAAGGCGCTCCAGTCGAGAATCGAACATGAGAACCTCTTGCTGTGAGGTGACAATGCTAACCGCTGCACCACCGCGGCCCTAAGTACCTAACCTACCTACCTGATCCTTATATTCCTAAGCCCCTCCCTAACCTTCCTCTTTGAAAGTAAAAAAAAAAAAAAAGTAAAATAAAAAATGGGCAGCTGTCCCACAAAAAAATAAAGACCCCATTCATAGATCTCTACTTCGCCTATGTGTCTACTTGACACAAATGATTTGGTACAATTTGCTATACCACATTATTCTGTTGTTGTCACATACCCTTGGTGTGGTGACAGCCCAAGTTCAGCAAATTCTGTCTAAACTTCTACATTTATGTTGTGAAGAAGTGGATAGCTGTGGTTCTCTCCCACTACCTTTTTGCAAATTCCTTTATTCTTTCCCTTGTGCCCCCCCCCCCCACCATTTCACCACTTACCTGTCAACCAATTTTTCACATGGTTAATCTGGTCAAAAAATAGAATCACATACAACACATATGGCCAGAAATGGCGCATAAGAAAGCTTTACCCCCCCCCTCAGCATTTGCGCAGACATTGGCATCACACACCAATAACAACTGATGAGGGATGGCTTTTCATGTCATATGGCAAAACTTGGTTAGTTGTTGACATCATCTGAAGTATCAGTTATCCTTGCACAACGGTGCTTAAACATGCCTCCAATCAAAATACAGAGTAAAGGCAGAGTAAAGGAAATAATTGGCAACAGTTACTCTAACAGTTCTTTGACTACTGGATGTAGCCAAATGCAACTTCCTGTGTGAAATGTTGACATAAATCAGTTTTCTAAAGATTCATTTTTCACCACAGCATCAAGAGTTTGATTCCAGATGTACTGTATGGGATCTACCTGACAACATCGACACATCATAACTCCGACAACGACTTCACCGGCGCCAGAAGATCGACAAGTCAGAAGACCGACGGAGGAAAACACCGACGCCGAGAACACTGAGATGGGGAAAGGATGTCTAAGTATACGGTAATGACGGCCGTTAGGGTGCTAGTAAGGTAAGTGTGCGATGTTGACTGTCTGTAGGGATAGGGGTGGGATAAGTGAGTTAGGGTTAGGGCGCGGGTTAGGTAAGGGTGCAAGTAAGGTAAGTGTGCGATGTTGACGGTCTGTAGGGATAGGGGTGGGATAAGTGAGTTAGGGTTAGCGGGTTAGGTAAGTGCAGTAGTGATATTTTTGGGTTAGGGCGGTTAAGTGAGTTAGGGTTAGGGCGCGGGTTAGGTGAGTGTGTGATAGTGACGGACCTTAGGGTTAGGGTTTCGGTTAGGGTTGTAGATAGTTGTGTATGTAAGGGTTAGTGTTGGTTTGTAAGGATTTTGGTGTGCTTGTGTTGTGTGTGTGGGTTTTGGACAGGGGATTTGTTTTGTTTGTTGTTATGATGTGTCGAGTGTATGAGGTGTCGTGTTTGTGAACTGTCGATTATGTGGTGTCGGTGAAGTCGTTGTCGGTGTTATGAAGTGTCGATGTTGTCAGGTAGATCCACTGTATGTCATATTATTTTTACTGTGATATTACACTTTTATGATATGTTTCATGACACACACCTTAATAATTTTTCGAGTTAAAACCTTTAATTAACAGATTTTTAATAATGTTGCAAAAAGCATTTGCAACCACATCCATGACCATAAGGAAGATTTAGTAAATCACCCTTTATTCTTCTCATGTCTTAATCAGGTTTTGCCTGTCCTGCAGCTTCTTGATACCCAAAGCCATCAGTTACTGATGCAGAGCACGCCTGATCAATACTGAGGACATACCATAAAGAAGTGCATTTATGACCCATAATACCACCCTTTCATATCTGTCAGTCCAACTGTCTCTGCCTTTACCCCTTCTCTTTTACCACATTGTTGTTAATTATTCATTATGCTTATGAATGTAAATATAATCTTATGGCATTTTCATACTGTCATTATGTTGCTGAAGAATAATGCCTCAGTTTTCCATTGGCTGAATAGAATATCATTCTTCCTTCAAAGGTGTGGTTTTAACATGTGTAAAGTAAGATTTCCTTTGTGGTGTGCTGATATAATGATAAAGTTTATTGACTTAATTTTTCATCTTGACAACAGTTTTAATGCATTAGGTGAAACTCTTACTCCCTGTTTTTATGTGTCTTTGCTGTGAATGTGTTGCCTTTGTATCTGTGTGACCCCCTTCTATTTTATCAGTTGTATTCCTCAGCATTTGTGTGAGGGCTGACAATGAGCAAGTGTAGTATATGATGCTAAATGGCATTTCAAGTGTTATTGCAAAATATAGTGAGTTTTTGCCTTACATCGCATTGTACACTCAATTAATTTGTGATTTCCCTTGAAGCATATCTCATATGTAGTAGGTATAAAAGATTATTTCAGTAGGCATTACTGACACAGTTTGGCCAAGCAACATGTTTATGATAATCATTCCTATGTATTCTTACAGTCATGATCAAAGTGAATTATGATAATCACATTCTAACTCTTTTCTGTAAAATGATCTCCATACAGGTTTTGAATCCTGCTTCAACTCTGCTTTTTTATTTAGCTCACTGAGCTTACACCTTGTGTTACAGATAAAGTTAGGTTGTTGTTGTTGTTGTGTCTTTCGGCTTTTTCCTGATTAGGGGTCGCCACAGCGGAACTCCGGTCCGCTAATAATTGGTAGTTGATTTTTACTTGCCGAGTTACCAGCCCTGACGCACAACCTTCAACGAAGGTACGCCCATTCATGCATGTCACCACGCAGAAGACGCTCTAGCTGAGAATCGAACTGGACACTTCTCCACTAAGTACTGTCCAGAGTGCTGATGGCCGTGCACATCGCCACTAAGCCTGTTTGCACTATAGAAGGCTAACCTGATTAAAGTATTTACTTCTTTCCAATGTTTGCTCTCCTGCAAATGTCACGCAAACGGGAAAGCAAGCACAACATTTAACTGTTCTAAATTTAATCAGAATCACAACATTTCCTCTATACTCCTTATTTGTGCAAAGGTTGTCAGAGAGCACCAGTGAACACCACTGAACACTGGTACTTCGTAGTTCAAGTTCAACGCATCAACGTATAATCAAGCATAATTTAACACTTGCCAAAGTCTGGGTAAAATACATTTTTCAGCATTGCACTTCAGGAGCAGATTTTAAACAAAAACAAGTATTATTACTGGATTATATTACTGCATTATATGGAAATTGCTTAATGTACTCATGTGAAATGCAGTGAACTGTGTGGTTAACTGACCATTTCATTCTGGGCAGTTAGATGTGCACTGCAGTACTGATGCTTACAAATAATATACAACCACATACAGCCTTGGCACGCATACTTCATCTTTACTTATCCCTCCTGCGTTACAATATTAAGTGTTGCTTGGAATTGAAAGTACACATTCCCTGTGCATGAGTACATACCATTGCTAATATCAGTACCATTGGATTGCTCTGCAGGCCAGGCATAAGTCTCCCCTAAGAAGTCCATATGATACAGAATATAATGACAGGGACATTAGTCGGTCTGTGTAAGGCACATGTTGGAGCCCCTTGATTTTCTTTGTTAGAAACCTCTGAGGTCTGTCTAATTGCTGCAGGTGCTTAGTACAGTGCATGCCAAACAGGGTGTTATACTCAATTATGGGCTGGATAAATGCAGTGTATGGGGGGATTATAACTTCTTCTGCTCTCAAGGTGATGTGTTTACTAATCAAATTTGCTACATAGAAAGCTTTCCTTACTACTCTGTAGCATATCGCCTACTCAGAGGTGATCTCTGCCTAACATATAAACCTATGTCAAACCCAGAGCTGTTGGACATGCTACACCTAAAGAAATCCCAATCCCTCTGAGCTACACGCTCTAGGGACCTAAACCTTGTCACCACAATAAACAAGACATGCTGGAGGGATAGATTCCTATCCCAGAGACTTCCCATACTCTGGAACAGGCTACCCATCTATGTCAAGCAAAGTTCTTCATTAGCACTCTTCAAGAAAATTCTTGACGAGTGGATGGGAAATAGGAAATACACCCTGTGGATCACTTCTGTGTCTCTGCTCATCAGCGGCACAGGAAAATAACTTTCTTGGGTGGCGTAAGCCAGGGAACCTTGTTGGCTAGGCTTGCATAGGCCCTGGGGCCGATAGCCTAGTACCTACCTATGAACCTATGAACCTATAGTAGACACATGGTGGTCGAATCTAAGGTTGCAATCAACTTTTGATCCCAGGTCCCTTACCACTTCATGGGTACTTAGGTTATTGTTGTCGATTTGATAGTGTGAGGAGACATTGTTTGTGCCAAAGGGAATGATATTGCATTCCTTTGCATTCAGTTTGAAACTGTGACTAATACCCGAGTCAGTGGTCTGTGTGAAACCCACCTGGAGTATAATGACATAATTTGGGGATTCAATGACTGGACCTAGTTTGTAGTTGTCTGCAAACTTGGTCAGCCACAACCCCTTAGTTTGGACTTGAGCTTCTGAGAAATATATACCAAACAGTAATACCAAACAGTAGGGGGCCCAACACTGACGCCTGTAGCACCACACTGGTAACAGGTCCGCTGGCTGATGTGGAGTCACCCACTTTGATAGTGTGTGTCTGGTTTGTGAGCCAGTTGGCAAACCATCTTACAATGAAAGGGTTTACATTCAGTTTGCTAAGTTTATCAGTAATGATTGAGTGTGGGATTGTACCGAAAGCCTTTGCCAGGTTGAGGTATGCTGTGTGCACAGATATTCCTTCATCAGTGGCCAAGGTCACATTTTCAAAGAAATCCACCAGATTTAACAGGAAGGATCTGCCCTTCACGAAGCCGAATTGGGTAGGATCCAGGGTTTGGAGGTCACCTATGTCTTTATTTATGAGGTCCATAATGATACGTTCCATGGCCCTACAGATGAGGCTTTTCAGGCTTATGTGTCTGTAATTCCCTGGGCATGTTGCTAGGCCACCTTTGTGGAGGGGAATAACTGTTGCTGTTCTCCATTCCACAGGAACAAAGCCTGTGGTTAGGCTATGATCGAAAAGGGTACATAGTGGTGATGCTAGTTCATATTTTAGCCTGTTTAGAAGACAGCTTGGGATGTCATCTGATTCCATAGAGGCTGTGTTTTTGCCTTGAATAAGGCTTTGAAGACCTGCTCTTCAGATATGTAGGGTGGTGGGGAAGTTTGGGGGAAGGTTTGTTGTAAGTTAGCAGGGGATAACGGGAGTGAAATTTTAACTAAACCTATCAACTAGCAAGTTTGCTGTCTCTGTGGGGTCAGTGTGTTTGATACAGTTGGCCACTAGTTTTGCAAATGATTGGGTCCTACCCTTTAGGTTACATGTCTAGCTGTAAAAGGCCTTATGGTTATACTTGGCTGTACTTGCTAAATTCCTCTCAAAGAAGCCTTTGGAGGATTTGATAAGTTGTCTTATTTGCCTGGTTAGGCAGAGGAGGGTGTTTTTCCATTGTTGGGGCCTTGCCTTTGTTTTCTTGGACAGTAACATTTTGCATTTATTGTAAAGTTTGTTAATGCTGGATGTCTAACATGACAGCTTCTTTTTACTTTGGCCTCTGGGTTTGATTCTTTTTGGTATGGCCGAGTTTATACACATGCAAGTGATTGTACAGGGCTTTAGTGTAAGCTTTGGCATAGTTACTACTTCCAGCTTGGGTTGGGGCTTGGAATGCATTTATACTTTCACCTAGGAGGGTATAGTTTGCCATGGTGAAGTTTTTCAGTCTGATTTCAGCCTTTGTGAGTTCTGGTGTTAGTGTCAGCTTGAAGGTGACTGATTTGTGCTCAGCTTTAACTAATGAGGGTCCGACAGTTACAGCAGTGCGTCTGTTTGACACGTTGGTGAGGACCAGATCCATAATGTTTGTCCCACTTGTCGGGTATGAACAAATTGTTCCAGGGCATTTGAATTAACAAAATTGAGGATCTTTTGCACTAATGAGTTAGGGCTAGCGTAGGTTTCCCATTTGATGGTAGGATAACTGAAATCACCCATAATCAGTGTGTTTGGTAAAATTTGGATTGTCTCCAGTTTGGTCAATTAGGATTCGTGAGCATCGTGATGCATTCTTAGCTATGACTTGAATGGTGGTATTACCCACTATAACCTGGACCTGGAGTAACTCCATGGAGTTGTCCATTCTAACTAGATGGGAGGTGAATGTATATCTACTATAGATTGAAAAACTGTTTCCTTTGGTTTTTACACATTCATTTTGTAGTCTGAAGGTGTGGAAGGCATTGCAGCCTTGCAAGGCCGGGATACTTTCTGAGGCCTTAAACCAGGTTTCTGTGACTGCACAGACATCTGCATCTTCTAGTGATAGAAGAACTTCCAGGGAGTGCAATTTTTGGTTTAGTCTCCTAGCATTTAGCAGCATGACCCTTATTTTGTTTTGCTTGGTTAATTTCACATTAGTAATGTTGTTTTCCAGACCTTGCCTAAAAAAGGCACTATGGGGGAGGCAACAGCCTTTGCCAGCAGCCGAAAGCCTAGAAGTGCCAGGAGAAAACTGTCTCTGGCAAAGCAGTGAGGTTTGTCAACCATGGATTTCCAGGATGACAGGAACTGGAACCCCTTTGAATGACACCAAAAATTGAGCCAATTATTGAAATCAATCATTTTTTGTTTATACTGAGCATCATTCTAGGTGAGGGTAGTATGTTGCTCAAGGCTAGGGGCATACCTGCCTGGAACACATATTGAGAGAGCTCAATCATGTCTTTCTTCATATAGTCCAGTGACGTACATCTCAGGTCATTCACACCAACATGAGTAATGACAGAGTCATAGCAGTACTCGTTACTGAGAGACCTGAGTGCATGTGTGAGCTAATAAATCCTGGCACCAGACAGGCAATGGACAGTGACTTACTCTTTGTCCAACCTGGTGAGTGGGACATCCGTGTGTCTCACTATTGAGTCTCCAATGACAAGAAAATTTGTTTTTTGAGTAATATGCCTTACTGGCTTGGTGGGTGTTGCTATATGTCATGGGTACTGTGGGGACTGTGTTAGTTGTAGCAGTCTTGTGTTTTGGAGGTCTCTGGTGTTTCAATAAGTTTTTCTTGAGAACCTCTGCATATATAAATTTATGTGTTTGATGTGTACTATGTGTATGAGTACTGGTATGTGTATGAATAGTGGTCCTATGAGCATATGTTGTGGTGGGTGAGTTGACAGCCTTCTCTGTGTTACTAGTTTGAGTGAGAGAGAGCATGAATTCTAGATTCTCTGTGTAAATACATCTCTTGACCTCTGTACTAGAGTGTATAAGTAGAAGGCTGTCTGCGTACATGAGGCAATTGCTAAAGAGACCCAAGTCAACAAGGTTGGCAGGAGAAACAAGGGTAGTCCAACTGTCCATAATGCTAGTTTGATGACTGTTATCACTAGAAGTGGGTATTCAGAATCAATCACAGAACAGCTCTGTGGATGGATATTTCTTCCTGGGTTTTAGGGAAAACTTGTTGAATTTATCTGTCTGACTTTGGCACACAACTGTGCAGTAGTGCACAGTGCTGCACAATATGCAAACAAGCAGAAATCTGCTCAAATGTAGGGTCTAAATACCAGTAGCTAAACACTTGAAAAAAATTAAAAAAGATTCAAAGGGACCAATGAGGATGCTTATTCCAAGCCCTAGACCAGCCTTCCTTTACCAGACAGGTCCCAATCAGCCCAATTCTCTCACAACAGTGCAGATAGGCCCCTTCCAATCCAAGATGGCCTGGAAAACATGCTCAGAACAAACAAACCACCACAAACAGTTCTAGAAGCAGCAAGCCTGTATCTGGACTATTCTGCAGCTACTTGCTACCCTAGTTTCATGGAGAAACACTAGAGAATTTTTAAAATAGCAGAAAAATAGCAGTGAGATACTAAAACATGGTCAAAATGGAAGAAAATCAGCAAGGAGGTTTTAAAGAATGTTTTAAACAGTTATCAAATGAGTTATTTAAACACTGCTTGGTGAAAAAACCTGCACAAGCAGAACAGATATGTTAAAAATAGTGCAACATACCAGTAAATATTTAGCAAACAGTGAAACTAAAAAAAGCCTTGTAAACAGTGAAAACAGCAATAAAATGTGATGTAACAGGCACAGTAAAGCAGACATTTACAGTACAACAGTGTAATTTAGTACACAGTAAATTAATACAGTATATGATGATCCATTACTGCTTCCTTGTCCATCCTGTGTTTTACAAGTGTGTATGTCTCTTGTACACAACACAGGTATATATCATTCTCAGTTCTGTAATATACATTGACAGCATAACTGACCTAAGTTGACAGTGTGTATTTATTCTTGATCACAAGACTGTAATCGCTCCTTCATATCAACAATTATGGATTTGCAGAAAACCTTCAACATCACAATATCTTCTCTGACACAGAATGCAAAGCTACTCCTATCTACAGTGCACTGTTAGATTGTAGAAGTCAGACTTCTGCAGTGGTGTTTGTGTTAAGTACTGTGTCCTCTAGCTTGTGTAACTAGATAGGGGTTTTAATCTCACAGTAGTAAATGTGCGTGTGCATATGTATAGAGTTGTGTAAATATGGCCTTAAGTACTGCTGGCCTCCATAAAATAGAAGCCTGGAGTACATTTTGCTCTGCAAGGTGAGTCTGCATCAATGTCTGACCCTTCTGCTAATTTCATCTTCTCTGCAATGCAATGCTGATGTCATCCTCTATAAAGTGCACTGTCACACTGTAAAAGTCAGACTTTTGTGGTGGTGCTTACATTAAGTACTGTGTCCTCTAGACTGTATAACTGGGAGTTATAATCTCATAGAAGTCAATGTGTGTGTGTGTGTGTGTGTGTGTGTGTGTGTGTGTGTGTGTGTGTGTGTGTGTGTGTGTGTGTGTGTGTGTGTGTAGAGCTTTGTAAATATGACCTTACATAGTACTGGCCTCAATAAAATAGTATCATGGGGGAACTTTTACACTGTTGAGTACACATCAATGTCAGACCCCTTCTCCCAACATCACCTTCTCTGCAACAAAATGCTGATTTCATCTTCTATAAAGTGCACTGTCACACCATACCTCTCAACTGTACTAAATTCCCCAATATTTACCGGTTTTGAGGGCAAAATAATGGAGTGCCACAAATTTCTGACTGGCCCCTTCAATTCCCGATATTTGAAGGAAGCAAAGAAAACACATTCTATTGAAACTGTGGAAGTGTTAAAAAAATCAGACCAAACTTGTGAAAATGCCATAGGCAGCAAAATCTGTGTAGTCCTTGCTATCTTTTAAATGGTATTCCAAGTCCGAATAATATGTAGTAAAATCTTCTGCAACCATGAATTGTTGTGATTCATTAGATCACTGAGCATGTCATGTTTGTACGGATGCTGTGGTGTGCAAATTACTTGTCTGCAATGAGACAAGCTAAATCTGCATGACAGCAAAGAAGTTACCTCTGACCAATAAAGGGTGCAACAGTGACAGTTAACATCACACCATCGAGTACCGTTTACTTTCTTCACAGCATTCAAAAGCTGCAAAACACTTCGGAATCACAGTGCCAACTTTACTATAGACCTCCAAACAGCTCTCATTTACTTTAAGTTCTTGGAGATACAGAAACACAATGCACCCTTAAATCCGACTTGCCCACTGAGCTACACCTGCTGGAGACGCATAGTAGGATGGTATTTTGGATGGCTGCCAGAATACATAAACATGGCCAAAAAGAAAGAAAAAAGTTCTGTGACAAGAGTAAGAAATAAACAAAATTTGCAGAACACAAATCCATAAAGCTTTCCCAAATAATGGGTTTTAATCATGAGTAGCCATTTAAGTTCTCCACAATCCCATCAAAATAACAGAACATTTGAAGTTAATGTAAACTCTGATAATCTATCAAAACCCCAAAAGACAAAGACAATCCTACACACGTTTCACATGCTCATCACCTTAGTCTGATAACAGAGTGTCGAAATAAAGCTACCCTGAGCAACTAACTTGATATTTTACACAACTTCCAGCTCCGCCCAAGTCCCACCAAAATGGGCCTGTTATGTGACATAAATGAGAGCCACATTATTATGCCTTTCAGTATACAGTCGTCCTGCCATTAGTATGTCACAACCATCAACAAGGTGTGTGACTGTTTCCAATTCAGTTTTACAACAGGTTCATAGGTAAGTACTAGGCTATCTGCCAGAGGGCATCTATAAGCCTAGCTAGAATATGCTGGCTTTCGCCGCCCCCCTTAGATTAGTTCCCTGTGCTTCTGTCCAGCAGAGCCATTAGTTCCCTGTGCCTCTGTCCAGCAGAGCCATTGCAGTGATCCCCGGCATACATGTTCTGTTTCCTGTCCACTCGTCAAGGTTTCTCTTGAAGAGTGTTAGTGAGGGGCTATGCCTAATGTAGACTGGAATCCTGTTCCAAAGCATGGGGAGTCTCTGGGACAGGAATCTATCCCACCAGCATGTCCTATTTATCGTTGTGAGGTTTAGATCCTTAGAGCTTGTGGCTCTTGGGGATTTGTTTTTTTTAGGTGAAGCATGTCCATCAATTCTGGGTTGGACATGGCCTTGTATGTCAGGCAGAGATCACTTCTGAGTAAGTGGTGTGCAACCGAGTACAGCTGGAGTTTCTTCAGTGGAGCTGTATAGGGCATCTGTTTGAGGCCAGTGATCCTCTTGGTGAGGTACTTCTGTGGTCTTTCCAGCTGTTGCAGGTGTCTTGTAAGGTACATCCCAAATGGGGCTTTGTACTCTATGATGGGTCTGATGAGTGATGAGTAGAGGGGCACAATAACCTCTTTTGTTCTAGATGCAAACCCTTGTGTGATTGGATGGGCCACATAGAAGGATTTTCTAACCACCTTGGCAATATGATTATCAAAGGAGAGATTACTATCTACTTGGGTCCCCAGATCCCTTATTACATTTTCTGTATTTAGGGGACTACCACCTATGTGGTAGCTCGCAGGTACTTTGTTTTTTCCAAAGGGGATGACTATGCACTTTTTGGCATTTAGCTTGAGGCCATGATTTTGATACCAGGTATCCGTCTCAGTGAGACCCTTCTGGAGGATGTCTGTATCAGCCGGAGAGTCAGTTATGGCCCCCAGTTTGCAGTGGTCTGTGAACTTGGTCAGCCATAGTACTCCTGTGCTTGCCTGTACCTCTGAGAAGTATATACCGAACAGGAGGGTTCCCAGGACTGAGCCCTGGGAGACGCCACTTGTAACCGGTTTAGAGTCGGACCTAGAGCCTGCAACTCTGACCGTGTGGGTTCTATCTGTGAGCCAATTGGCAACCCATCTCATGACGTAGGGGTTTATGTTCAGTCTGGTGAGCTTGTCTATAATACCAGAATGGGGAATAGTGTTGAAAGCCTTTGCGAGGTATAGATAGGCTGTGTGAACCTCCTTTCCCTTGTCTAAAGCCTTGGTAACTGTCTCAAAGAAGTCCACTAGGTTTAGGAGGCATGATCTGCCCTTAACAAAGGCAAAAAGGGTAGGGTCCAATGTTTGGGGGTTCCCAATGTCTCTGTTATTTTTCTCCCACATGTTCAATGGACTTTGTAAACCAGCATGTAAGCAGCGCACTATCTTGGGCCACCAATATTAGCCTTACATCTCTTGGTTTGAATTCACATCTCCTTAACCATTCCTGCATTTGTTCCTGATCACCTTGAGGATATTCCAGAAGTTTTCTATACTTGCAACTATATTTATGCATTTTTCACATTTATTGCTTTCTCATCTGGTCCCTCACCTTATATTCTTTCCTTTGTTTTTTGGCACATTCAGTTGCTGTCTGATTTTTATCTACTTCTGTTTTGATTTCCATTCCTGCTTGATGCCAATATGGCTCCGCTAGATTAAGCAGACAAGTCATCTTAGATTTATTCTCCTCATGTTTAAAAACTTTCACTACATTTGGGTCTTGTGAGGTCCGCAGATATGTGTGGAGTCCCATGATTGCAGATCTATACATGTAATCAATTTCAAAGGAGGCCCATCCCTCCTTCTATAATCATGGTATGCACTGATTTTTTTTATAAATCATTTGATGAGCATGAAGCATCCTTCTTATTTTCATATATTCTATGCAACATGTTTTGGGGCCAGTCAATCCCTCCAAAACTGTAAGTTAGGACAGGAAGAATAAATTGGTTTATAGCTTGGATTTTATTCCTAGATGGCAATGCTGTTTTCAGGATTACTTTAAATCTTCTAAAGTATTCTTTACAAAATTTTATTCACATTTGTTCATGTTTTATTGTTGATCCTTCTTCAATTTCCAAATATTTATACACTCCTTCTTGCTATGTTCTTTTATATCACATTCTTGTCCCAAACTGATGTTTTCCTGCTTTAAAGGTTGCTTTTACACATTTATCAAGACCAAATGGCATTCTTATATCATCTGAAAAAGTTTTGACTACTTGCAGTTGTGCTTTCAGTTCGTCATCTGATGAACTATACAGTTTTCAATCATCGACAAAGAGAAGATGAGAAGTCTTTACACTTCGTTGTTTTCTATGAGCAAAATTATAGTTACGGCCTAAGCTGTTAAATAGACAGGTTAATGGGCTAAGGGCAAGGCAGAATAGCAGCGGTGACAGACAGTCACCCTGGACCCCTTTGAATTTTTATCCCTGGAATAATAATTTGCCCTTTATCATGGCTTAATTACAAAGTGGTCTGCCACTGTTTCTTGGTCACTGTAATGTAGTCGATCAGTGTAGGGTGTGTCCTATATACATTTTTAAGCACTCTTTTATCCATGAGTGTGGGATACTATCGAATGCTTTTTTGTAGTCAATTCATGGCATACTTAGATTCTTTCCCTTTTTACAGTTCTCCACTATGACTTTATTCAATAACAAATGATCCTATGTTCCATATGACTTTATTTTTATTGCCCTTTTGTTCTACTGCCATAATTGAGTTTTCTTCTAAATGACTATAAACTCTGTCGGCATCAATTTCCATGTATAGTTTATATGTTATTGGATGGCAAGTTATTGGTCTATAATTTTTAGGGTAGCTTGTAGATTCACTGTTAAGTAGGAACATTGGTTTTCCTGTTGTTAGCCAGGTTGGTGTCTGTTCAGGGTGTGCATATAAATAGTTCTTACTCATGGGTAAATCTTCATGCAAAGATGTTAATCCTTTTAACCAAAAGTTAGGTACTGCATCTGGGCCTGGGAGTTTCCAGTTAGAGGCTTTTCTTAACTTTGTTTCAATCTCTCTGGCTGTTACTTCAACCCATTTCATATCCCATACCTTTAAACTTCCTATTCTTTTTTACTTCTTCTATCCATTTAAATCTATACTGCCAATCATTAGCGGACCGGAGTTCCACTGTGGCGACCCTTGTCCGGGAAAAGCCGAAAGACAAACAACAACAACAACCTCTTCTATCCATTTAGCATCTTTGTTATGTTCCACAGGATCTTCATAGATACTTCTCCAAAATGTATCTATTTCTTTCTTTTTTTTTTTTTTTTTTTTTTTTTTTTGTGGTCTTTCAATTCCTTTTACATTGTTTCCTAATTCTCTATAAATCTTTTTTGGGTCATCAATAGATTGCTTATTTTGTACTTTTCCTTAATATTTATCTGTGTATCTTCTAAGTTTTTCCACGTGTTGAGATTTTTAGTTTATTTCCTTTAGTGCATGATAGATCTTGGTCTGTTCTAATACTGTGCATTGCTTTTATCATGTCTATCTTTCTTAATATTTTTGTTGATCTGTTCCCTCTTCTATAATCTTCTAACAGTGACACTTCTTGTCTTAATTGGTTTATAGTTTTCTCTGTTCGATACTTCCATGATGGTATTCGATTTCTCCCCTTCCTTTCCCGCACTTCTCTGTGTTCTTATGGTAGAACTTTATCAGTTATCAATTTAGCTGCACAGTAATATATTTTATTTACTTTTGTTATATTGCATGGATCTCTGCGGACAGTCCTAATTACTGTGTTCATTTGTTCTATCAAAACCTCTGACTTTTTTGGGTTTTATTGACCTTCTGCAGTCTATTTCTTTCATTGATCTTAACATGTCTATCTATGTCTATTAAATCATGTAACTCGTCTCTTAGCTCATTTTCTTCTAAACTGAGGGCACAATTTTTATTTTCCATTTCCTGTGGGCATTATATAGAAAGTTCTATAGCATCTTCCTGTGGCACATTCTCTTGAATTTCATCCTGTGCCATCCATTGCTCTGTCATATGGGAACTCACTGGCCTGCCACTCCTCAACATTGACTGCATCAGAGTTTCCTGTTTCTTCCCTTGCTGTCTAGCTTCTAGTGAATGTTTATACTGTTTACTGTGGAAGGCTCCAAAATGTCTTCATATGGCACCAGGCCAATTGCTTTCTTGTTCCACTGGTTTCCCCTTAATTTGGATATCCATTGCTGTATCCTGTTGTGGTGCTTTCTGAATTAGATTTTCTACACTGAATCCTTCACTTTGCAGGTAATCCATAACCTCAGTTTCTATTTCTTTACCTTCTCCATTACTAATCTCCTTTTCTACCTTTCCTCTTTGTCTTCTTATTTTTTGTATTGTAAAGTTTTCTATGTCGGGATTCCTTTGCCTGTATTTATCTTCAAATATCTTTGGTGCTGCTCTTTTTATATTGATTAGTTTTGCTTTCTCCTTTGCATAAAATTACACCATATTAAATCTCTTTTTCTTTCCCATGTCCATATTTGTTCTTCAGATGTCTCCTGATCTTCCTGCTTTTCCTTACTTTGGGGAATCACTCTATCATGCTGTGATGTAACCTGTGTTAGACCTTTTATACCAAATCCTTCACTTTGCAGGCACTCCATAACTTCAGCTTCTATTTTTTTAACTTCTACTTTACTAATCTTCTTTTCTGCATCCCTGTTTGTGATGTATTATAATATTGTGAATGGCCGTTGTTATTCTTCTTATGGATCTGCTTCCAAAGTCCCATTCTCTCTTTATTTCTTGAATATCCCCCTGCTTCATCATCATCCCTTTCCACTTTGAATTATTGCTTAATGGTTCTGTTCTGTACATGAGCCTTAACTGTGTAGCTCTAAAATATCCCTTCAAATCATGTAATCCTAAACCACCTTGTTCTGAAAGGAGCAACTTATCCCACCTGACCTTTGCCCTCTTTTCCTACCAGATAAAATCCTTCAACTCTTTATTAGTTACTCTCCACAACTTTTCCTCTGGTTTATAAAAACACTTTTACTGCTTGTATCTTGCTATCCACATCCATAAGCAAGAGTTTCCAGTTTGTCAGTTTTTGTATTATCTTTTGTTTAATCTCTTCCCACATATCCTTAGCTGCCATAAAAGAATCCTTTTTATCCCATACTCCTAAATACTTCATTTTATTGTGTCCCCTTACATAATGATATTGCTGAACTAATTCATGTGTGGTTACATAGTTTACAGCTATAGCTTTTGTTTTGTCTGCATTCATTTTATATTCTAAAAAAACTTGAAACTGTCTCAGAATGTTCCACAATACTGATATGTCCTTTTCTGGTTTTATCAGGTACAAAATAATATCATCTGCAAATAAAGGCAGTTTTTCTTGATTACCATGCCAGTTACACCATTGAATTTCTGAGTCCCTTATTTTCTTTGCCAATGGTTCTAAATATAATGCAAATAACAAAGGGGAAAGAAGAAACCCCTGCATGGTTTCTCTCCTTTGATCCAATTTATCAGAGAGACAATCTCCCAATTTAATTTTTGCCACCAGTCCATTATATATCCTCTTAATTAACCCTATTATTATATCAGGGATGTCACAGGTTCTGTAGTGTAGTAGTTATCACATCTGCTTTACTCGCAGAAGGTCCTGGGTTCAATCACCAGTAGAAGCATTATGCTCCCAGTGATAAGCAAATGCTTCCATTACCCTACTCATAAAATCCCAGCTTAGTCTGTTATATGCCTTCTTTGCATCAAGACTTATCAAGAACAGCTATATTTTCATACATTCACTTCCCTCTGGATCATCATTGTTTTATTAATGTTGTCAAATGTTTGCCTCCCCTCCAGAAAACCACATTGATCCATATCTATTAATTTTGGCAACACCTTTGCCATTCTTTTAGCTATTAGAGACATAAACAATTTATAATCATGATTTAAAGTTGAAATGACCCTAAGTGAAGTTGGGTCTAATAGGTCTTTACCATCTTTAGGTATTACAGCCACCAAAACTTTCTTCCAAGATGTTGGTGCTTCCCCTCCTTTGAAAATGCTGTTAAACAAAACCTTCTTGATCTTTATCACTTTTTTTCCCTCCAAGCCTCCAAACCTTCACAGGAATACCATTCACTCCTGAACACATCCCCTCAGAAAGACCACATGTCACCATCCTCATCTCATCTCCTGCCATCCCAGCTGACAGCCGTTGATCCTCATACACCTCCAACCCTGGGTCCATAAACATCTCCACCTGTACTTTTTATTGATTACCACATTCCTCTGCTTCATATAAATTTTAGCAAAATTTCTGAAACATCTCCAATACTGCCACAGGATATTTGGTCTTCTTTCTTCTCAAAGGTTCCCCAGGCTTGGTAGCAACCCCCTGTACCCTTCGCATAAGTAGTTGTGCCAACAGCCTTTGGGCTCTGGAGTTACAGTCAAAAAAAGCTGCCCAACAGCAATCCCTGTAAACTTATGCATACCTTCCAGACATTCCCCCACCTTCTCCCCAGCACCTTGCAGCCACACACCCCACCCTGTGAGGCACCCCCACTCTGTAGCACTTCAACCTCCATCAGACCCTCTAAACAACTCCTGACACTTCTCAACCATCTCTCTCTCTCCCCTCAATTTCTACCCTGTTTTTAAACTCCATTCCATCCCACTCACTAGCCATAATTTCTGAAGAAATCTCCATCCTTCCCAATAGTTCTTGAATAATTTCTACCACCCATTTCCCAAATTCGTCTCCTTTCAACAGGCAGGTGGGAAAGTGACAGAGTCTCATTCCTACTTCATTACCCTTCATTTTTATCTTAGTTGTTTTTGGAGCATAATCTGAAATAGTCATCGGATGTGTGTTGAATCGCTCAACCAAATGCACATGTTCCCACAAAATACAATTTCCATCTAATCCAGCTCAGTCATTGTACCTTGTAGAATAATATGTAAATTCTGTCCAAGTTTTTACCACTGAATTCATGTCTTCCATGCCAAATATTTTCATAAATTTCTTCAGAAATCTACCCTCTGTTGCTATATTTTCTCCTCTAGGTCCTCAGATACATCCTCACTGTTGCAAATTACCCCCCCCCACCTATAAGTAACACTCTCTACTGAAAGCTGATTATTTCTCCCAAAATTGTCTGAAGATCCATAATAGCAGTTTTAAGTGGAATATGAATACATGCCAGCATAATAATCCTCCCCCACCAGTAGCCTCTTAATGCCACAAATCTACCATTACTGTATTTTTTCCTCTATAACTATTGGAGCTCCTCTGGTAATTAGTATAACTACTCCCCTTTTCTGTTGTGCCCGATGTTCTGCTGAAAAGCAGTAGTGCAGGTTTTGATAAAAAAAAAAAAAAAAAAAAAAAAACAAAACATCCATTTGGGTGCAGAATCTTCCTGAGGTTATTGGTCCTTCACAGTTTATGCATCCTTTTGTCCTTTTCTGCCAGATACTTTGCCAATACAGGCTTTCTCATTTGCAGGGTTCCAGATTCTGTTAGCTGGCCCCAGTAACATAAGATTCATCCATGTGTACTCCAGAGGACTTGTAGTTGATTGGTGAAGAGTAGTCTATTTGCTTTGGTGAAATTCCTGTGCTAAAAAAACAAATGAGTATATAGGTCATCTCTACACCTCTTCTGGTCATTTCAGAGGAACCCCTCCACAGGGAAACTGAGTTAGAAAAATATACCTGGGAGTCTCTTCTTAGCCTCCTATTGAGCTAAGAAATAGGAGCCCAGAATGATTACAGTACATCTAACGGCTCTTAGTTTGTTGGCTAGAGTCTCTGATTTACAATATGTTGCTACCAAACATTTGCTGACAAGTACATTGCTGAAGAGCTGGGAATCCCTGGGATAGGCTCATGGCAGTGGTAACTGATGCTCAGCAGCCCATTGGGAAAATGCTATTGCAAACTATTTTGTGGGGAGGGTCCATTTGTTAGTAGCTGATTATCACACCTATGCTCAGTGCGCCAAATTGATCACAAGTGCTTTTCATGTTAGTGAGCTATTGGGCTGACCGAACTTGGAGTCATGTTCATTGTGGATATTGCTGTCTTGGTATGGGTTGGTAGGTCCAAGACTGATCAAGCCAGGTTGGGTCATTATGTGATCCTGGACAGAGCTTCAACCCTCATTAATTTGTCCCCTGAGATGGACTATCAGTCTTAGGTATTTTCCTTTTTCTAGTGCATATGACAGTTTTTTTTTTTTTCTTTCTGAGTGGGGCACCTGTGGTACCCAAAGATCTGTATGTTTGACTAAGCAAAGGTTTGGCCATCCTGCTCCTCCCAAGTACTTGCTAGTCATTCTGTTTTTTTTTTTTTGCACAGGTCAAGGTTTGGATTTTGCTTGAGAGGGCCAGTCCATGGATGTAATTAAAAAGTTGGGAGGCTTTTCTTCAAAAGCTTTTTTGTTATATCAGATAGGTTTATAGTTTAAGTTGGGAATGTTGTCCGTTGCACCATCTAATATTTGGTGTTTTGCTTTCATATCATCTACAGGCTTTGATCTTAGGCCATTCAATTATTTAGCAGATAGCCAACGCAGTGAAGGTTCAAGGTCTTTAATGTGACCTATAACCTGTGCAATTTAATTGAAAAACAAACTTTGTTAGGGGAAAAATATAAAAAAAAAAAAAACGTACAATAAGCTGGTTGCATAAATGTGCACACCCTTAAACTAATACTTTGTTGAAGCACCTTTTGATTTAATTACATCATTCAGTCTTCTTGGCTAGGCGTCTATCAGCATGGCACATCTTGACTTGGCAATATTTGCTCACTCTTCTTTGCAAAAGCGCTCCAAATCCATCAGATTGCGAGGGCATCTCTTGTGCACAACCCTCTTCAGGTACCCCACAGATTTTCTATTGGATTTAGGTCTGGGCTCTGGTTGGACCATTCCAAAACTTTAATTTTCTTCTGGTGAAGCCATTCTTTTTTTTGATTTGGATGTATGCTTGGAGTCATTGTCATGTTGAAAGGTGTAATTCCTCTTCCTCTTCAGCATTCTAGCAGATGCCTGAAGGTTCTGGGCCAAAAGTGACTGGTATTTGGTACTGTTCAGAATTCACTCCACCTTGACTAAAGCCCCAGTTCCAGCTGAAGAAAAGCAACCCCAAAGCATGATATTGCCAACACCATGCTTCACTGTGGGGATGGTGTTCTTGTGGTGATGCGAAGTGTTGTTTTTCCGCCAAATGTACCTTTTGGAATTGTGGCCAAAAAGTTCAACCTTGGTTTCATCAGACCATAACATATTTTCCACATGCTTTTGGGAGACTTGATGTACTGTTTTGCAAGTTTTAGCTGGGACCGGATGTTTTTCTGTTTAAGAAAAGACTTCTGTCTTGTAACCCTACCCCATAGCCTAGACATATGGAGAATATGGGAGATTGTTGTCATGTAGTACACAACCAGTACTTGCCAGAAATTCCTGCAGCTCCTTCAGTGTTGCTCTATGTCTCTTGGCAGCCTCCCTGACCAGTTTTCATCTTGCTTTTTCGTCAATTTTGGAGGGACATCCAGTTCTTTGCAACGTCACTGTTTTCCTATATATTCTGCACTTTTTGATGACTGTCTTCATTGTGTTCCATGGTATATCCAATGCTGTGGAAATTTTTTTGTACCCTTCTCCTGACTGATATCTTTCAACAATGAGATCCCTTTGATGCTTTGTAAGCTCTCTGCGAACCATGGCTTTTGCTGTAGCAGTCAACTGAGTACATGTCAGGAAAATCCTACTAGGACAGCTGAACTTTATTTGGGGTTAATCAGAGTCTCTTTAATTGATGGCAGGTGTGTACCCAAGAAGACTGAATGCTGTAATTGAATCAAAAGGTGCTTCAACAAAGTATTAGTTTAAGGTTGTGCACACCTATGCAACCAGCTTATTGTATGTTTTTTATTTTTTTTATATTTTTCCCCTAACAGATTTCTTTTTCAATTGAATTGTACAGGTTATAGGTCACATTAAAGGTGGGAAAAGTTTTGAAATTATTTATTGTGATCTCATTTTTTTATATCACAAAAACCTGGCATTTTAACAGGGGTATGTACACTTTTTATATCCACTGTGTATGGGGAGTTTAAAATATCAAAGACACACCTTGTAGTAATATCTTGATATATTTATCTAAATGTCACTATACTGCTAGTTAATCAATAAATCTATCCATGTATCCACAACCCTTTTCCCATTTTCCCATGTGGGTTTAGTGTCACTTCAAGCTAATCAATAAATAATCAACAGCAAAAATAATATTCACTTTACTGACTTAGCAGCTTTGTTTCTGCCCCTCACACTGCAGTTGTAAAAAGATGAATTTGTCAGTAGCAAATGGTGACTTGAACAATCATCTTTATGACTATTACTGTAAAAAAAAATCTACAGTGAAGTAAAGATCTGGCTAAATGAAGTTTTATACTTGCTCCTCTGCAAACAGACCCCGGGAACTATCACCCTATAAGCCTAACTAGCTTTGTCTGCAAGGCTATGGAGCGCATTATCATGGAATTCATTAACAGAGACACTGGGAACCTCCAAACACTGGTTCCTACCCAGTTCGGCTTTGTTAATGGCAGATCATGCCTCCTAAACCTGGTGGACTTCTTTGAGACCATTACCAAAGCTATAGATGAAGGAAAGGTGGTACACACAGCCTACCTAGACCTCACAAAGGCCTTCAACACCATTCTCCATTCTGGTATTATAGACAAGCTCACCAGCCTGAACATAAACCCCTACATCACAAGATGGGTTGCCAACTGACTCACAGACAGAACCCACATAGTGAGAGTTGTGGGAGCTAGGTCCGACTCTTAACCGGTTACAAGTGGCGTTCCCCAGTGCTCAATCCTAGGACACCTCCTGTTCGACATATACTTCTCAGAGGTACAGGCAAGCACAGGAGGACTATGGCTGACAAAGTTCGCAGACGACTGAAAACTAGGGGCTATAACTGACTCTCTGGCTGACACAGACATCCTCCAAAAGGGTCTCACTGAGATGGATACCTGGTGTCAAAATCATGGCCTCAAGCTAAATGCCAAAAAGTGCATAGTCATCCCTTTTGGAAAAAACAAAGTACCCACAAACTACCACATAGGTGGAGGTCCCCTAAATACAGAAGACGCAATAAGGGATCTGGGGACCCAAGTAGATAGTAATCTTACCTTTGAAAATCACATTGCCAAAGTGGGTAGAAAATCCTTCTAAGTGGCCCACCTAATCACAAAAGGGTTCACATCCAGATCAAAAGAGGTCATTGTGCCCCTCTACTCATCACTCATCAGACCCATCATAGACTACAAAACCCCATTTGGGATGTACCTTACAAGACACCTGCAACAGCTGGAAAGACCACAGAAGTACCTCACCAAGAGGATCACTGGCCTCAAACAGATGCCCTATGCAGCTCGACTGAAGAAACTCCAGTTGTACTCGGTTGCATACCGCCTACTCAGAGGTGATCTCTGCCTGACATACAAGGCCATGTCCAACCCAGAATTGATGGACATGCTCCACCTAAAGAAAACCTTATCCCCTCGAGCCACACGCTCTAGGGATCTAAACCTCACCAGAAAAATAAATAGGATGTGCTGGAGGGATAGATTCCTGTCCTAGAGACTTCCCATGCTTTGGAACAAGATCCCAGTCTACATTAGGCAGAGCTCCTCGCTAACACTCTTCAAAAGAAACCTTGATGAGTGGATGGGAAACAGAAAGTTTACCTCTGGGATCACTTCAGTGGCTCTGCTGGACAGAGGCACAGGGAACTAATCTAAGGGGGCGGCGAAAGCCAACACATTCTCGCTAGGCTTATAGATGCCTTTGGGCAGATAGCCTAGTGCTTACCTATGAACCTATAATAGCATTAATAAATAAATATCAGTTTGTAAGATCAGATTACATGCAAACTTAAACTCATAGTTTGTCACTGTTCAGAATATTTTAAGAGCAACTGTGACAGAATGAGCCAAAGGGATGGGCAAATAACTTGGTATACAAAGATGTATCTGTACATTTAAATGCAGTACATGGATTTCATTTTGTATATTCCTGAAGATCGTAACATTGTGGTTTTTTACTTGATTTACCATATTTTTGAAAACTATTAACTTGATTCCAAAAGTCCTGCTCTCGGGGTGTGTCCACATACACCGAGAGCAAGTTTTTTGGAATCTGGTTCCCAGTGTAAGCCTGTTTATAGATCTGCCTTACACCAAAGTAAGTCATTTACACTGAGACCAAGTCTTTCACAATTAGGGCAGACCTAAACTGAGAGCAAATCTTTTGGATTTTGGCCCTATGTTTTGTGTGCTAGTTGCATTCTTTCCTACAATAAACATTACACTACTCATTCAGTAATAAAACATGCTGGATCTCAGATGTATCTGGTAACAGGCACTGTTATTGTAACAAATGTATACCAACAATGCACACGTACTGTTTTGTTTTGTGCCCCTTTTGTCCTTGAGCACTAAAATGTCTATTATCAAAATGTGAGCAAATCCCCCCCTACTTAAATATACCAACTCTGAGACCGCACTACAGTGCCAAAAATGGTGGGCAGACGTTGGATAACTCTGTTAAGAATGGTTGACACCTTAGCAGGTATAGCAGGCAGTGCTCCAACATCAGTGTTGTTGGTGGTGGGCATTATCACACACTGCAGCATTCCAAGACAAAGGCATGAAAGTGAATATCTGAGAGGTTGGTCACAAGGGGTGACCAACCTCTCAGATATTCACTTTCATTCTTTGTCTAGAATTCTGGAGCAAAGAAGTTGAGGGTACCCCTCAACTTCTTTGCTCCAGAATTCTAGACAAAGCCAAAGGTAATAGAGAGGCAAAGTGCCAAAATCAGGGACAACTTTTAAATGTTACTGTAGTTCAATTAAAAAAAGTTAATAGGACAACAGGTTTTGCATCAACATATATTTTCTGAACAATACAATGGAAGTCTTTCATAAGTTTCCTTTAATAGTTGCATAAAGCAATTGTTTTATATCTGAAACACCTAAATATTATAAGAAACAACATAAACAAATAAAGTTGTATAAGAATGAGCTTTTATTTTTGCAAACAATAATGAAGTCTTCGCCTTTGCATTGATTGTGAGTATGGTTTATCCTGCAAAAATGTTATGTTTCTGTAAAAAGAAAATTGCCCCACTTTGGACAATTGAAAAGGTGGTAACCCTAGTTTGAAACTGACAAAATAGCAGTATAGACTAACCTGGTGGCCACCTAGAAAGCTGCTCTAGCAGGAGCACTTTTCCAGTGTTTGTTTATTTTTTGGTGTAAGAAATTGTTCCTTTAAATACACGTTGAATGAATATAGGAAAGACTGAAGAGAAATTGTGAGAAAAGGGAAGAAAAATGTAATCTGGGTGATGCAGGTAATTGGTGCACTGGGTTTTGTGGGGGAGTGCTTTGGAAATGTTTTGCCTAGTGCAGCAGTTGACCAAAAGCCAGTCCTGCCCCCCCCCCCCAAACAAAAGACAATCTTCCTCTGTAGTCCTCCTGTACTGGATTGGGATGAAACCAAAGGTTCAAAAGGTCACAATTATGTATTTCAACTGACTGCTGTCATACATATACACAGCACACCTCCTCACTCTTTACCCCTTCCACCAAGGCAACCACCTGTATGTGTGTCTGATTTGTGACTGTTAGGAAAATGAAAAAAATAATGACTACAGATATGTATTCTACTTCGTTGCTCCTAGACAGTACACTGCCCCTACAAGGTATAATAACTTTCTTTGTACACCTCTGAGGTCTGTGAGCAAAGGCGGATCATGATCAAATGAAGTCTTGGGCAGGGTAATGGACCAGGGATCCCCCCACCCCCAGCAACCATTCTAGTGTCCCATTGCTTGGTTTCACACAGACACAGTAGCCAAAGTATTCCAGCTTAATTCTCTCTCACACAAGTCCTGCAAAACCAGATTATTGACTTGTTTAAACATTTCTAGATAGGTGCATAAAGTACTTTCATCCAAAGAGTCCCCACAACTATAACCACTATGACTGTGTACACCCATTATTGTTATGAAGAAATAAATTGCATGTACTTTAGTGGTAGCTTTGGATAAACTACATGAAATTGTATAAAGATCACTAGCACCATACCATAAAATCCAGCCATGTGTAACAATTTTAATAGAAGAGTTGTGTCTTTTGGCTTTTCCCGGTTAGGGGTCGCCACAGCGGAACTCCGGTCCGCTAATGATTGGCAGTACATTTTTACGTGCCAAGTTGCCAGCTCTGACGCACAACCTTCAACGAAGGTACACCCATTCACGCATATCTCCACACAGAAGACGCTCTAGCTGAGAATCGAACAGGACAACATCATACTGTGGGGCGACAACGCTACCGCAGCACCACCATAATTATAAGATTTTTATTTCATTTTTATTTAACATTTTGTTTACTGGGAAAGTTTGACTTGGAACGAGCCAGTTTTCAGAGGAGGCCTGGAGAGAAATGCTCCAAACGCATGTCTTTGAAGATGTGGGAGGAAAGCCTCACAAAAACAGGGAGGACATGCAGACTCCACACAGAAGGCACCCCAGCTGAGAGTTGAACCAGAGAACCTCTTGCTGTGTGGTGACATGACGATGCAAACTGCTGCACCACTGCATGTGTTATCAACCACCTGATAACACATTCTAAGCATACCACTCAACCATTTAGAGCAAGAAATCTGGACAAAGCCACAAATAATGGGGGGGACAAAGGTCTAAAAATAGGGAGGGGAACTTTTTAAATATTCCTCTTACAAACTTAGAAAGTTGATAGAATAACAGGTTTTTCATTAGCATGAATCTTCTTAAGGATATGAAGTCTGAAAATCAAATGTCTGCTATTATTTGCTGACTTAAGTCCTCAATGATTTGCCAGCAATTTGCCAGAAAACTACATGGAACAAACAATATGAGTAAAAAATCTGAACAGTTGAGAGCTAAGTCAATATATGCAGTCTCTGCAGAAGTAAGTCATCTGAATAATTCCAAGTCAAAGAGAGCCATTCTAATGCAGAGGTTGCTACTGGCAAACAACTTTGTATTTAAGTTATCAACAGCAGCATGTATAGCAACGTTTTTAATAGTGGCATTATTGTGTTTTAAAGATTATGTTCACTTCATAAAAATGTGGTAGGCTGCCTTTAGTCTTCCTTACAAGGTGTCTCTACCCTGGCTGCTGCAACCAATCAGGTCCTTGCTTCAATGAAGTGGACTTGATGGAGTGCAGCTTTTAGCTGATGTCATGAGCAGCTACAGTAAAGGAGAAAAAGAAATGAAACCGTTTGATGGGCAAATCACGGCAAAGGCAGCAAGGAGTTGGCTGCACTATTGGGGGCCCTTGTATGCAGGGGGATAATTGAGGGGGGGCCCGCAACCGTGGGTTTGGCAGGTGCCTAACGCCGGCTATGGTGTGCTCACAACCACACATTTGTCTGTGCTGTTCTGTGTGTATCTGCCTATCCCATGCACACTGACCAGTCCTCCTTTCTCCTGTGTTTTACTATCACCCCTCTCGTCTTCCTCTTTCAATACATACATGAAATGTAAATGTTACCCCCTCCAAAAATGAAAGTCTTGCCTTACCCTCAACTCCCATATGCTGTTCTTGTATGTGTCCCTCAGCTTGCTGTGTTACCATTTTCCCTTTCCTTTAGACCACTTTCCTCCCCTTAATGCATCTGACAGCTGCCCATAGATGTGGACCTCATACCTCTGTAGTTGCAAGCTGTACACGGTTATGTGCTGCTTTGTGCCATCCTACTGGGAGATCCATTATCACATAGGTTCATAGGTTCTTAGGTTCATACTAGGCTATCTGCCCGAGGGCATTTATAAGCCTAGCCCATAGTTTTGTGGCTTACGCCACCCCTTTAGTTTGGAGAAACTATGCCCATTATTTTGCTGTGCCTCTGTTGAGCAGTGACACTGAGGTAACCCCTGGGGTGTATCTGCAATCTCCCATCCATTGGTCAAGATTCCTCTTGAACAAGGCCAGCGAGGTGCTCTGCCTCACATAAACCGGGATTTTGTTCCACAGCATAGGGAGTCTTTGGGTGATGAATCTATCCCTCCAGCACGTCCTATTAATAACCGTGTCGAGGTTTAAGTCTCCGCCCTTGTGGCTCTGAGGGATCTAGATTTTTGAGATGAAGCATGTTCATCAAATCTAGGTTTGACATGGCCTTGTATGTCAGGCATAGGTCACCTCTGAGCAAGCGGTAGGCAACTGAATATAACTGGAGTTCTTTCAGTCGGGCAGCATAAGACAGATTTTGAGACCCTTTATCCTTTTGGTGAGGAACTTTTGTGGCCTCTCCAGCTGCTGCAAGTGTCGGGTCAGATACATTCGAATGGGGCATTGTACTCGATCATTGGTCTGATGAGTGATGAGTATAGGGAGACTATGACTTCCCTTGATCTAGATGTGAATCCCTTCATGATAAGGTGGGCAATGAAGAAGGTCTTCCTAACTACTTTAGCAATATGAGTGTCGAATGAAAGGCTACTGTCAACCTGGGTTCCCAGGTCCCTAATAACTTCTTCTGTGTTCAGGGATTGCCACCTATATGGTAGCTAGGGGTAACCTTATTTTTCCCGAAGGGTATGACTATGCATTTCTTGGCATTTAACTTAAGGCCATGGCTCTGGCACCACTTATCCATTTCTGTGAGACCCTTCTGAAGGATATCTGTGTCGGATGTGTTTTCAACTACGGCGCCCAGTTTGCAGTCATCTGCAAACTTTGTCAGCCATAACCCTCCTGTGTTTGCTTGTACTTCAGAAAAGTAGATGCCAAACAAGAGTGGGCCCAGGACTGAGCCCTGTGGGACACCACTTGTGACAGGCTTTGAGTCTGACATGGCGCCAGCAACTCTGACCCTGTGGGTTCTGTCACTCAGCCAGTTTGCAACCCATCTTGTAATGTATGGGTTTACATTTAAGTTGATGAGTTTTTCAATGATACCCGAGTGAGGTATTGTATCGAAAGCCTTCGCCAGGTCTAGGTAGGCTGTATGGACTGTCTTTCCCTCGTCAATGGCCTTGGTGACTGTTTCGAAAAAGTCAACCAAGTTTAAAAGGCATGATCTGCCTTTGACAAAGCCAAACTGGGTTGGATCCAAAGTCTGCAAATTCCCTATGTCTTTATTTATGAGATCCATTATGATCCTCTCCATGGCTTTGCAGATAAGGCTTGTCAAGCTAATGGGACGGTAATTTCCAGGGTCGGTGGAGGCACCGCCTTTGTGGAGTGGGACCACAGTCGCTGTGCGCCACTACCTGGGTACGTATCCGGAGGTGAGACTAAGATTAAACAGCTGTCCTAACTGTGGGTTTAATTCCTCGTTGAGTTCATGGAGCACACAGCCGAGGACACCATCAGGTCCCATGGATGCTGTGTTCTTTGCCTTGGAGAGAGCAGTTCTCACCTGGGCATTAGAGATGTTTGGGGGCTACAATCATTTGGTATAGATATCTCTCCTTTAGGGGGGGAGTTTGCACTGAACCTGTCAGCCAGTATGTTGGCAATGTCTGTAGGATCAGTAATCTTCACATCATTTTGAACTAATTCTGAGCATATCTGGGAGTTTCCTCCTAGGTTTCTGACATAGCTAAAGAATGCCTTATGGTTGTCTTTAGAGTCCTTAGCTATTTTTTCTCAAAATTAGCTTTGGATGATTTTATGAGAGCTCTTAGCTTTTTACTTATAGTGATCAGCGGTGTCTTACCTTTTAAGGATTTTGCTCTATCTTGTAGTAGCTTTCTCCTTTTGTTGTAGAGTTTGTTTATGGCTGGGGTCCACCAGACTGGGCGCTTGCCTTTGGTACAAAGAGTCTTTGTTTTGCTTGGGATTGCCTGATCCATGCAGCCCTGCAGGTGCTGGTAGAAGGCATTTGTAAGTGATTCAGCGGTTTGAGTAATGTTAACCGCCGGCTCAGGGGCCTTAAAGGAGACCACACTAGTCTTTAGAAGTGTGAAGTTGGCTTTCGAGAAGTTCTTTACTGTGGTCTTTTCATTTCGGAGGGGCGGGATGAGGACCTCCAGCGAGATTAGTTTGTGATCAGATCTCACCAGTGAGGGGTATACTTCTGGCGTTGAACATTGTGCTCCCATGTTCGTGATGATGAGATCAAGTATGTTCTCTCCTCTTGTGGGGATGGTGACTAGTTGTTCCATGGCATTTGAGTTTATGAATTCCAGGAACTTTTGGGCTAGAGTGTTTGGGCTTGAGTAGTGTTCCCAGTCTATATTAGGGTAGTTGAAGTCACCTAGTATGATGGTGTTCGGAGATACATTTATCCCCTCCAGTGTTTTCAGGAAGGCCATATGAGGTTCCTGAGTTTGCGAGGTGGCCTGTAACATGCTACAAATTGCAGAGCAGTCTTGCCTATGGTTAATTGCACCTGGATGGTTTCCGATGCATCGTGCGATGCCACCAATCTTGAGATGTGGGTGTCCTTGATGAATATGGATACCCCTCCTCCTTTCTTGGTATTGTCCGGGTTTTGGGGCCGGAACGCATGATATGAGGTAAAACCTGATAGTGCTGGGGTGCTCTCAGGAGCCTTGAACCAGGTTTCTGTCACAGCACAAACATTGATGTTCTCCATACTGAGAAGGACCTCGAGTGCATGCATCTTGAGGTTGAGACTTCTGGCATTGAGCAGCATTACCCTTAGTTTTTTTTCTTTGTTTTGTTCTAGGGTGGTAAGTTTAGAATTTGAGCCTTGCCTAAAAAAGGCACTATGGGGGTGGCAAGAGCCTTTGCCAAAATCCGGAATCCCAGGGGTGACAAGTGCAAGCCGTCCCTTGCGAAGCAGCGTGGCTTGTCCAGCATGTCATCCCAGGCAGACAGACATTGGATCCCCTTTGAATGACACCAGAATTTAAGCCAATTGTTAAAGCTGATCATCTTATCTCTGTATTGTGGCATCATTCTTGGTGAAGGTAGGATACTGCTCAAGGTCAGGGTCATACCTGCTTGGGCTACATAATCAGAGAACTTCTCTATGTCTCTTTTCATGTAGTCCAAGGAGGTACGTCTCAGGTCGTTAACACCAGCGTGGACAATGATTGAGTCATACTTGTACCTGCTGTTGAGAGACCTGAGTGCATGCATTATGTGGCGGATTCTAGCACCCGACAGGCAGCTTACTGTGACCTTCTCCTTACTCAGTCTGGTGAGCGGGACGTCAGTGTGTCTGACTATGGAGTCACCAATGACTAGTGTGTCTGGCATTGTGTTTGGCCTTAAGGGCTGTGACTGCTTGACACTCTGACTGTGTGGTCTATGTGTTGCAGGTGTTGTGTTCTGCGGTGGTAGTTGTTTGGGTGTCTGCTTTGGTGGCCTCTGCTGTTTTGGTAGATTTTTGATCAGAGCCTCCGAGTATGTCTTTGTGTGTTTATGTGTATGATTTGAGGTTGTGATGGTATTATGTGAGACTGGGTCTATGGTGTGTGTGGTTACCTTCTCCTCCTGTCTGGTCTTGCCAGTCCTATGTTGAGAGAGCTCAGCCTCCAGCTTGGCCGTATAGTTGCATCTCTCATGTATTTGTGTTTTGTGGGAGGAGGAGAGGGTTGTCTGTGTACATGAGGCAATTGTAACATTGCCTCAATATTCCCAGGTTCACCAGCTGAGCAGGAGAGGACATTAGCAACTGATCCCTCGACATGCTAGAAGGAATAGACAGAAAAACTTTAAAAAAAGGTTCTGGGGGATGTGGGTGACCGAGAAATGGGGTTTGCTTTTTTGGGGTACTTTCTATAACAAAAGTGCTGTATCGAGGTGATAAGTACTGTAGGAGCAAGTGCTTAGCTATATAGATAGAGAATAGTCTACTTGGGAGTCAAGTAGAGATAATTTATAGTTGTAGGATACACTAAATAGTATATAGTGGTATAGTAAATAGTGGTATAGTCATTTGAACTATTACACACTGCTTTATCTGGATATGCAGTGGTTTATGAGGTACTGTTTTCATAGCTTTCATAATTCACATCCACGGTTCCATGCAGCTGCTATAATGCCTTGTGTTTTTTGTATATTTAACACTGCACCAATGTGCCTGCTTGCATATTTGCACTGCTCTTCTGTGTAGAACTGGATGTAGCTATCTGCATAAAAGCACTGCCTGCCCTACTTTAGAGACATGATTAGTCTACGTGTTGCCTGGCACAGCCACAAAGCTGTGCAAGCCCTGTGCAGGCACATGGCTCATTTCAAGCTTGTTATTTTCATAGCTTGTAAGCTTCAGTTATTCTTTATTTCTACATAGAGTAAGTCTTATATTTTACACTTGCAACTCATTATGTATAAAATTTCACTGCACAGTTCACAACTCACTGACAACACGCATCTATGACTTTTTTCCAGCATGAGATTAGATCAGTGGCTTTTTCAGTGTCAAATCATATTCTCTCAACAGTCTGCCTCTATTTATATATGCAGAAGCAATAGACTACCCCATCTCAAATCTCCATTGCTCCATCAGTAAAGCATAGGTCCTTACCCTCTGGAAAAAAGGCACATTCTTCCTCTCCACAAAGGAGGGCATGCAACTAAACTTTCCAACTACAGACCGTCCTCTCAAAAATACTCAGAAATGCATTCAGTCACAACTCTTACATTATCTCACACAAAATAACCTCCTCTCTTCATCTCAATGGCTTTCATCCCCACCACTGTACTGCTACCACTTTACTTCATTTTACCAGTACAGTAAATACAAATAGAAATGACAGAAACCTGGTGTCTGCCCTCTTCCTTGATTTATCTAAGGCCTTTGACATGGTCTCTCACCCTATTCTTCTAGACAAACTTCATAACCTAGGACTCAACACCATTATATATCATGGTTTCATAGCTACCTCCAAAATAGAGCTCAAGTCGTCAAGTGTCAAAAAGACATCTCATCCTTTCTCCCTGTCCCAGTTGGTGAACCACAAGGATCAGTCTTGGAACTTATTCTCTTTAACATCTTCATCAACAACCGACATAAAACCTGTAAAGCTGCATCCCTAGTAAGGTATGCAAATGATGCCACAGTTATCTGTATCCCAAAAAACATCAACAAACTACAAGAACTTACCCAGGAGTCCTTCTGCTGTACAGAAACCTGGCTGACATCTGCCAAGATATTCTTTAACCCAAGTAAATCCAAACTAATCTTATTTGCTCCCAAACAATTTGCAATCAACAAAACCTCCTTCTCAATTATGTCATCCAAAAATCAAACTTGTCATACATACTAAACTGCCAGACATCTGTGTAGATGAGAACCTAAAATCTGACACACATCCAAAATATAATGAAACAAATGGCACCAAAAACTACATTCTCTCTACACAGCCAAATCTTTCCTCTCAGACACTATAAGAGACAGTGCCTCTTCTCTCCTCTTGCCTACTCTAATGAATTCTGCTTCCATCCTTAACAACATCCAAGTGACCTTGCTAAAAACCTGAGCAACATTACTAGAAAATAGCATGATTCACTGCCAACCTTCCAAATAGAATCCCACCACTGTGTCACCCAAAGGGAATTACAGTGGCTGGCATTCCCACATTGTCAACTGTCCATCCATTTCCAAACTCATATAAATATGTAACCCTTCCAGGCCACTACGGTCATCAGAAAATACCTATTATATTTATCTAAACCAAACAATTTTGCTGGTAAATCACTATTCTCCCACCACCTCACTAAATCTTGGGAGTCCATTTCACTAGCAATACAACAAGAATATTCCGTTAAAATCATTTAAAACTCAGCTAAAGTCCTACCTACTCATTTGCCAGCTCTGTACGTCTGATGTTCCTGGATAATTTCCAAACCCTTACTGTCACTGATATGTGCTGATTTGTGCCATCCTACTGCGAGATGAGGTATCCAAATGGAGAGATGATGGGTCCGAATGGGCAGATGATAAATCAGCAAGCAAAGAAGAGTAGTATTACTGGAACTGAATTCATTATCAAGTCTTGGTGAGTACCTTCACAAAGTGGACCCTTTTTTCACAAAATCTCACCAAAATGATACTGATATATAGACCATATTTTATACAGCATATATCATGGACAGAAGTAGGTTAAAAATAAAAATGACAGCTGGGTGCACAAGACCCAGGATAAAAAAATTACCCAATCCTAGTAGGCACACTGTTTCCAGGACTGGTAAAAATGACAGTGTAGAATCCTTAAGACATTCCTACAATGGGGCTAGGCCAGGCTCAGGGGGAGAATGTGCCCCCTGTTGTAGAAGGAAGTAGCAGTCCACAAAAATCACAAAAACTGATAGGCCAAAAAAGAGCCATAAAGATGATAGAGTGGACTATTGAGGATAAGAAAGAAATTTTGTATTGTTACTAGTATGCAAGAAGCCCAGAATTTCCAGACAGAAGATATACAAAAAGATTAAGAGAGAAATTAGAGGAAAGAAAAATACTCGCACAAGAAAAACTGCCAAAAGCTTCAAATGAAAATTTGTCTTCATTAATACAACAGATTTATGAAAAGCATTATATAGACCAATAAATCTTGGGCCATTTGGTAAAAGAAATGACCAAGGAAGTGCAAAAATATAAATAAAATCTACAGATTTTTGAAAGATATAAAAAAGAAATATGGACAGGAGAAAGAAAGTAAGATCTGATATGGTGCAATTTTTACGCAAAGGAAAAAGACAAATTAATACAAAAGAAGCAGCCCCAAAGATATTTAAAGAGAAATACAGGCAAAGGAATCCAGATATGGAAATTTTCACAATACAAAAGGTAAGATCACAAAGCGGGAACACAGAACAGAAGATTAGTAAAGTAAAAGTTAAAAAAATAGAAGCTAAAGTTATGGAATACCCGAGAAGTGAAACATTTAGTGTAGAAAGTCTAAAACACAGGTTATATCATAGCATGAAGGAACATTTTACAATACAAAATATAAGAAAACAAAGAGGAAAAGTAGAAAAGAGGCATAGTAATGGAGAAGTTAAAGAAATAAAAACTGCAGGTAAGGATTATTTGCAAAGTGAAGTTTTTTAGTATAAAAAAATGTAACTCTGATAACACCACAACAGGATAGAGCAATGAATACCCAATTTAAGGAGAAACCAGTGGAGCAGGAAACATCTGATCAGCTGCCATATGAAGATAATTTGGAGCCTTCTACACTAAACCAGAACAAAAGTTCAGCTGGAGTTGCACAACAAGGGAAGGAACAGGAAACAGTGGTGACTCTGATGCAGTCAATGCTGTGGAGTGATAGGCCAGTGAGTTCCCATATGAAAAAAGCAGTGGGTGACACAGGATGAAATTAAAGAGAATGTGGCACAGGAAGATGCTCTGGAACTTTCTATAGAATGCTCACAGGAAATGGAGAACAAGGAATGTGCCCTTAGTTTAGAAAAAAATGATCTAAGAGAAGAGTTGCTTGATTTATTAGAGATGGACAGATGTATTAAGATCAATGAAAGAAATAGACTACAGAAAATAAACAAAATGTTAGACGTTTGATAAAACAAATGAACACATTAATTAGGACTGTTCATAGAAATTAATGCGATATAACAGAAGTAAAAAGGATATAGTACTGTGCAGCTAAATTAATAACAGAAAAAGTCTTACCACAAAAAAATGGCAGGAAAGAAAAGGGAGAAATCAAATGCCATCATGCAAGTATCAAATAGAGAAAACTATAAAGTAATTAAGAAGTGTCACTATTAGAAGAATATAGAAGAGTGAACAGATCAACAAAAACACTCAGAAGGATAGATATGATAATAACAATGTGCAGTATCAGAAGAGATCAGGATCTATTGCCATTATCTCAAATAATAAACTAAAATTATCAGCACAGGCAGAAAAACTTAGAAGATATAAAATACATATAAAGGAAAAGTATAAAATAAACAATTTATTGATGATCCAAAAAGGTTTTATAGACAATTGGGAAACAAGGTAAAAGGGGTTAAAACACCACCAAAAAAGAAGAAATAGATACATTTTGGAGAAATATCTATGAAGATACCATAGAAAACAACAAAGATGCTGAATGTAGAGAAGAGGTAAAAGGAAGAATAAGAAGTTCAAATGTACATGATATGAAATGGGATGAAGTAACAGCCAAAGAAACTGAAACAAAGTTAAGGAAAGCTCCTAATTGGAAAACCCCAGGCCCAGATGCAGTACCTAACTTCGTGCTAAAAGTATTAACATCTTTACATGAAATTTAGTCGCGAGTAAAATCTATTTATATGCGCACCCCCAAAATAGACAACAGGTTGGTTAACAACAGGAAAAACAATACTCCTATTTAACAGTGAACCTGCAAGATGTCCTAAAAACTATAGACCAATAAGTTGCCTTCTGATGGTGTATAAACTATACACTGGAATTGATGCAGACAGAATTTATAATCATTTAGAGCAAAACAGGGCAGTAGAACAAAATGGTAACAAAAGAAAGTCATTGTGACGATGTGAGGTATTGCCAGCTATGCCAGGAGAAGTAGGGCAGTGGATGTATAACATATGCCAGCACAGCTAGCTGGAATTCTGTAAAGAATTATATGTCATTTGTATGTCAAACTGATTTGTACAGATGCTTGTGTTGAACAATGCATTTGTAAAGTTAAGTGTTAAAAACGTATCAACAGTGTGCTCTGCTGGACAGGAAAGAAATATACATGTACGTCACAGTGTACTGTATTGTAACTGATTAAATGTATACATTGTATCAGAGAACACTGGAAGAGAAGAGGTTAAGCTCAGCTCCAGCTAACATTGAGAAATAGTAAGAAATTAAATTACTAATTTAGGCCATAAAGATCATATCTTACAGTTCTCAATGCACCCAGAGACAAAATGTCTGTACTAGGAAGCTTCCTGCATTGTCATTGGGGTAAACTGATTGCTTCTCTGGAAGGGTGGAGGTTTGAAATTGTTTTATGACTTCCAGGAGCTGCAGCAGATCTTAGCAAGGCTCTGTGTGTGTGTTATTGACACATGGGTGCTAAATCCTGACAGCTTCTAGCCAAGGGGTTTGCATAGGAACCCGACATTAGATGACAGATGTATGTGATGCTATTTTGTAATCTAGGACTAAAATAACATTTAAAACTATGTGAGATTGAAGTCTCAGGGCACTCTGACATAGGACTACTCACCAAATTCAACTTGCCTTGTGCTAGTAAGTAACCAGGGAATAGTAACTCTTTAGATTAGTCAGGAAAATATAGTGAGATTAGTTAAGTACTGTTTTTCTGTATCTATGTAAATCTATTCATCTGTGTTATTTTAATATTTCCTGTGGTTGAAACTCTGGTGTTTATTATAAATAGATATTTAGTACTTTCATATTATTTTCTTATTTATTATTAAATATATTTAAACTTTTCATTGTGGCTGGTCCTGTAGGGAATATTTTAACCTTTGAGAGTACTCATATCTGTTTGGTGACTGTGTGGCCACTCCTGAAAGCCTTACTGCATTGGTCAGACTACTAATTTCACTCAGTATAATTGGGTACCCATGTAAGAGCCTTACAGTAGCTGGATTGGGAGGGTCTGGTAGCAGTAACTACCTTACAGTCTGGGCAGAAGGGGGAATAGCTAATAAACCTGTGCCAGCCTTTCCCAGGTATTTGTGTGTGTGTGTGTGTGTGTGTGTGTGTGTGTGTGTGTGTGTGTGTGTGTGTGCAAATCAAATCTCAAAGACAGTTTGTGTGTGTGTGTGTGTGTGTGTGTGTGTGTGTGTGTGTGTGTGTGTGTGTGTGTGTGTGTGTGTGTGTGTGTCAGCTACTTGGAGCAGGGATACGAAGCACTGGTGTCACAGAGAGAGCAGTGGAGGACTTGGCTTTCACACTTGGCTGAGGACTTAATTCTGCAGCTGTGCCAGTGGTGAGCCTTATTGGGGACCTGGGGAGAGACAGAGAGAAAAAACCCAGACCCCAGGCTGAGAGTGTTCCATGTGTGCTCTTAAGGGAAATTGTGCTTGATGCAGATAGCTGCATCTGGAAATACTGGGTGTATCCATCTTTGTTTCAAGTGAATGTCCCTCTCCAGTATCAGTGGTGAGGATTCAGGCTCCTGGATTATTGGCCCAGAGTGGGGACGTCACAGTCATATGGAACATAGAATCACTTGTTAAATGAAGTCATAATGGAGACCTGCAAAAAGGGAAGACTCTAAGTATGGTATGGATAGACTACAAAAAAGCATTTGGTAGTATCCCACATTCATGGATAAAAGTGTGTTTAAAAATGTATAAGATATACCCTATATTGATCGATTACATCACAGCAACCATGAAACAATGGCAAAACACTTTGCAGTTAAGCCATGATAAAGGACAAATTATTATTCCAGGGATAAAAATTCAAAGGGGGATATTCCGGTCTGACTCTGACAATGCTGCTGTTTTGTCTTGACCTTAACCCATTAAGTTGTCTTCTTAGCAGATTAGGTCATGACTACAGTTTGTCTCCCAGAAACCAACAAAGTGTAAAGACTTCTCATTTTCTTTTTGTGGATGATTTAAAACTGTTAGTTCATCAGATAAGGAACTTAAGGCACAACTGCAACTGGTCAGAACTTTTTCAGATGATATAAGAATTTCATTTGGTCTTGATAAATGTACAAAAGCAACTTTTAAAGCAGGAAAGCTGCAGCACCAAAAAAATAGCATGGGACAGTAAGTGATATAAAAGAACACGAGCAAGAGGGAGCGTATAAATATTTGGGAATTGATGAAGGATCAACAATAAAACATGAACAAATGCAAATAAAATTTAATAAGGAATTTTTTAGAAGACTAAAATGAATACTGAAAACAGCACTGACATCTAGGAACAAAGTCCAAGCTATAAACCAGTTTGCTCTTCCTGTCCTAACTTACAGTTTTGGAGTGACTGACTGGCTCCAAAAGGTGTTGGATCAGTTGGACAGGAAAACAAGAATGATGCTTCATGCATATCAAATGATTTATAAAAATCAGTGTATAACAAGACTATATATTCCCCATTCTGAAGGAGGTATGGGCCTCCTTGAAATTGATTACAAGTATAGATCTGCAGTCATAAAACTGCATACTTATGTGCTGACCTCACAAGACCCAAATATAGTGAAAGTTTTAAAACATGAGGAGAATAAGTCTAACACGTCTTTCCTGCTTAGGTTAGCAGAAGCATAGCAGGAATGGAAGTCAAACCAGAAGTAGATAAAAATGAGGCAGCAAGTGAATGTGCCAAAAAACAAAAGAAAGAAGATAAGGTGCAAGAAATGTAGAAAATGCATAAATATAGATGCAAGTGTAGAAAACACCCAGAATAATCTTATGTTGATCAGGACTGAATGCAGGAATGGTTAAGGAGAGGTGAATTTAAACCAAAAGATGAAAGGATAATATTAGCCACCCATGATGGCGGACTAAGTACATGTTCATTTACAAAAGTCCAATGAACATGTGAGAGAAGCAGAAATGTAGGTTTTAAAATAGAATTGGAAACAGTTGCACATCTTCTTGCTAGTTTTGTGACATACTAATGGCAGAAGGACGGTATACAGAAAGGCATAATAATGTGGCAAGACTGTTGGATTTGGGATTATGCAAACATTACAGTACTGAAGTAGCTGAAAAACATTGGAAACGTGAGCCACAAAGCATTATAGAAAATGATGGTGTATATCACATGAGATGACCCATTACCAACAGTTCAAAAAATAGATGTGAGAATATCAGATATAGTTGTGTATGAAAAGAAGACAAAAGTAGTAGTGATGGTTACAGTGCCTTATGTACAGAGAGACAGAAGGTCATAAAATACCAGAATTTGCATGCAGAAATGAGGGCAGTGTGGAAGAAGGATACCCAGACAGTTTCAATAGTAGTAGGAGCAATGGGTCTTATAAAGAATAATTTACAGTTATACTTAGACATGTTACTGATACATGTAAATCAGTATGAATTGCAGAGGAGTCAACACAGGGAACATTGCAGGTGCTGCAAAGAGCACTTCTGGCTAACATCAAAGACTGAAACAATACTAATTTCATGAACTTTAATCATATTTTGACCTAGGAATGGGGTCCATTCCTGCCATGGTATTAGAAACCCAACAAGACTTGGAGAAATGAAAAACAGGTATCACCACTCTTTTGTGTAACTGTCCATATTACAACTACTTCTTCACAATCTCTATCTGAGTATCATCTACCCCCCTCCACTACTATCTCTAGCTCCCTTTTACCTGGACCTCTTTCATAATTTGTAACCATCTTCATCCCATGATTATTTCACCGTCTCCTACTCAGTATCTATATTCAGCTGATTCCATTTGAACGTAATTACACTCATAAGCCTGATATTTGCTAATATTTTATTGTATTCTTCATTTAACTGTAATGGTTTCAATAAATGTCATATCATTACAATTCTGTGCATGTTTACTATTCTATAATCAATTAACTGTCATATCATTACTAGTCTATGTATGTATGTATGTATGTACATTTATTATGTAAATCTTCTCTAACTGGCTTCTTCTCATTCTGTAAAATGGAGTATTTCTCCCCGGATCTCCACTTAAAATGGGACTTGTGCTCAGTCAGACTATTCTGATAAACTAATGCCTTTTGGCTTTTCCCAATTAGGGGTCGCCACAGCAGAACTCCAGTCCGCTAATGATTGGCAGTGGATTTTTATGGTGCTGAGGTGCCAGCCTGACACCCAACCTTCAAAGAAGGCACGCCCATTCACTCAATTACCTACATGCATGTCTTTTAAACATCAAACAACCACGGAGAGGACATGCAGACTCCACACAGAAGGCACTCCAGCCAAGGGTCGAACCAGAGAACCTCTTGCTGTGAGGCGACAACACTAACCACTGCACCACCATGGCCTCCAACTATTCTGATAAACAAAAGCAGTAAATAAATACATAAATGTAAAACAACAGTAGTATCCAGCCAAACACAGCATGACACAATGTATAAAAAGATATGCTTTATTAAAATAACAAACAATGAGTTTATTTTAATAAAGCATATCTTTTCTTCTGATATTATGTCAGATCTGTAAAAATCGAAGTGTTAATAGTTACTGCACTAGGTCAAGGCATGAAATCCATCAAACCTTTACTCAGTAGTATTGAGCCCTTGTTTACTAGTCATATGCCCTTATTCTTTATTGTGTTACTGTTTTATGCCTTGTTGCAGTTATTTTATTTGTATTTGTTAATTAGTGTACTTTAAACAAAAACAAAGATAGGCAGCAAGCTGTAGAATTCCAACCAGTTGATTGTTAGTGCTTTCGTTCAGGAAATACATGAACTTCTTCAGACAAAGAAACCCCAAGAGTCCTCAGTTAAAATAAAACTGTCAGTTAAGATGAGATAATTAATTATAAAACCAATTAACATAATTTGAGAAATTTAAAGAGACAGTGTTATACAAGGTAAAATGTATATGTAAATATACAGAAAAAGCATGTTGTAATCTGTGTCTGTTTTTTTTTTTTTTAAATACTTGGCGTAGTTTATTTTAAATACTTTATGGTGTCTCCTCTTTTTGTTTAAACTACCAAAGGAGAACAATCTATATTATATGAACATGTACTTACCTACTGTCAATGTGGAGCTTTTCTCCCCGGGCCTCCGCTGAAAATGGACATATATCCAGTCGGACCTTCCCAGTCAACAAATGTAAAATAAATAAATAAATAAATAAATATAAATGCTTTTTTTTAAATCAGCAACAATTTTAACATCACAACACATCAGTCTTATTACTTAATTTTCTTGTGTATATAAATTAATCTAAATACTGTTAAATGCTAGATGACAACTTGAACATTGATGGTGTAGATTTTGTTACGTATGCAAACTTTATTAGTTACCATAATGTGCTGGCACTGCTGACATCTCCACACTTTCTCATCCCCGGTTGTTGGGGCCTTTTTGATTGTTCCTTTCCAACAAATCTTTAAAATTTAGGCCTCTTCTATAGGTAATATCTGATCTATCTCCCAATTTCATATCAATAGCACTGTCCCCTGATATTATAGCTCAATTTTTAATCATAATATTCTTAATGGCATGTGCATCAATAGAGAAAGTAGTAAGAAAGCTTATTCTGCCATCATAATTCCTAATACTATTCTCCCTATGCTCATCAGGGGGCGTATCACTTATTGTTTCTCCATAACCCCTGCATAGAATAGTTTTAAAATGACCAGTAGTCCTTTTAGTAGCCACTTCATCAGACAATTGTTGAAAAATCTGTTCTGGGTAGCCCCTTTCACGAAACATGACTTTCAATGTGTTACATTCAAACAGAAAGTCAGTCTCTGATGAGACCATTCTGGCTGCCTTAACCAGTTGGCCTTTAATAACTGCCCTTTTCTGGTGGAATGGGCGGCTACTACTAAAGTGTAGAAAAGCGTTTGAGTAAGTAGTTTTCCTGAAAATACTAGCCTTAAATCTATTATTGGGTCTATCTTTAGAGAATGACACGTCCAGAAAATTAATGGAGTGTGTGTAAAACTCAAAAGTGAAATCTAGGAAGTCTGTGAATTTGGAGATTTCATTAATAAAAGTTGTTACTAAATCTAGACTTCCTTTCCACATAAAAAACATGTCGTCCTGATATCTAGTATACCATTTTACATTTTCCTTGAAAATGGAGTTCTGAAATAGGAAATGTCTTTCCCAAAATGCGATGACTGAATTTGCAAAACTGCCTCTGCATGAGGAGCCCATGGCTACCCCAGTTTTTTGCAAAAAATATTCTTTGTCAAAAGCATAAAGTTATTATTCAAAACTAGGTCTAACAAGGACACAATTACATTTATCTCTTGCTGGTCCATCCCTTTCAAAAATAGAAATTCACTAACCCATTCAATGCCAACCTCTTGAGGTATGACAGTATACAGATCCTTTACGTCTACCATCAAAAAATTACACCCTCTGTCGAATTCAAGAGAATTAATATTCTCTAAAAAAACCCATGAATCCTTACAAATTTGGGGTTCGCTGCAAATAAATGGCTTAAGTTTACTGTCTACATATTTAGCACATGCATAAGTAATGGATCTCCTGCCATCCACAATTGGCCTAAAGGGTGGATCCATTATACTTTAGTGGATTTTGGGAGATCCAAATAACACTGGTGTTACTGGTGCTCGCATGCATACGTAATTATATGTGTCTATATCAATACTATTTTCCCAAAACAGGTCATTTAAACTTTCTTTGATTCTTCTGTGTGCACTATTCATTTAATTTAAACTAACTTTAGAATAACATTCAGTAGATAAAACATTTGACATTTTGTTAATATAATCCACTTCATCCATGAACACAAGGCCACCACCTTTATCTGGCTTCATTACTCTAACATGGCAAATTTTCAAAAAGTTAAATTGTTCAGATTCATCAACTGTCATATTTTTAACTTGTCTCTGTTGATTTTTTCCCAGTAAAGACCTTATGTCCATCTCACAAATACGTTTGAATATAGCAAGAGACTCATTAACAGGAGGGCTGAAAACACTAGATATACGCAAATCATTGTGTATAGCAGACTGATTCCCAAACAAAACTGCTAAATTCATTTTACGTATGTATAAATTTAAGTCAATGATAGTTCTTGCTATATCAGCTCTCTTATCTGGTATGAATGTTAATCCTTTAGCCAGTAGTTCGATTATTTCGCTGCTGATGTACATAGAGGAGAAATTATACACTTTAAAGTCCTCAGATAAGTTAGTAATAATGTCTGGTACCTTTTTTATTTCCTCTTGTGATTCTGCTGCTTCCGTTGGTATCCCCCATTCCTCTCTTGTTGTGAATTCTTTTGTTTGTTTCTGACCACCTGAAAATCCCGGCTAGTAGAAGAACCATTATTCTGGCGTTCATTTAAGTATTGTCCAGTGACTCTTTGCTGATTTTCTCTAACCTGTTCGTTGCACCTTGGTAAAGGTGTCTGTAACATGCTGTCATCATTATTCTGGTCAGGTGAGCTTAGTTGGGGGCATTGCAAAGTATTTGAAGCCTCTCCTTCACTACTGCTGTCAAGGGAACTAGAATTTGTTGAATTCAATGGGCCTGAATATGCGTTCTCATTAGAATATGCAGTTACATCTCTTTTAATTTTCTTCTTTTTAACTTCAGCCACTCTGTTTATTGTGTGATCTGTGCTTGTAAAAATGCGAGCAAAGTCATACCTGTATCGCTGGAAATCAGTATCTGATAATATTTGATGCTCCAAAATCTCTAAATCACTTTGCAGAGTGTCAGTTTGTGAAATATATTGTGTGATGAGCATTTTTTAAAAATTGAAGCCTTGCTTATCAAATACGCCAAGCAACTCCAGATGGAAGGGTAATTTATTAATGAGACCAACTGGATAGCGCCATTGGCGGAGTCCCTTAGGTACAATTTTCTTAGCTATACTCTCCTGGAAGTAAGAAACTTCCAATTGAAGTTTCTGACATTTTAAAAGTTTTTGATCAAAACATTTCAAATTACTACAGATGGAAATAAGCTGGGGCTCTTCTGCAGCATTAGAAATTACATTAGTGTTGCTGGAGCTGAAAAACTGTGGAGCCCTTAAATAGTCAGACATTGTAGGAATTGAATTCAATGCCAGTTGTTGTGTGGAGTGTATATTATGCATTGTACTCGTTGTATTAGTGACCCCTTCACCATGTGAAGTGGAGGGTAGTCCATTATTGATATAATTATTTAGAGGTGATGCAGAAACTGCTGCATAAGACAAAATGTTACTGCTTACATTTCGGTTGTTAAAACCAGATCCAGGTATTCCACTAAAAGTTGTGTTTGATGAATCCAATCTCCTGGAAAGGTTATCCACTCGCTCAAGTAGTTGCTGTACTAGGAGGGTTAAATTCCCTACAACATTCGCCTCAGTGTTGTACCCTCTTGGTGTACTAGCTCCATCTTGGGAAAAAAGTGGCTGAGAATTAAATGCAGCTTCTCTTGCCATACCAAACTGAATAAACACAAAACAAAAAATAACAACAAACAAACTAGAAAAACTCTGTAAAAACACCAAGGCGAACTGGAACGCAATAAGAGAAGGCTGAAATAATAAAATAATTTATTGAACTCTCAATAAAATTAGCGCTTTCGGCGGAAAAACATACACCGCCTTCTTCAGATTACACAGCAGGACTGAGGAAACAATTATTTATACATTAATGCAAGGTAGTTACCCAATGAAGGTAAAGTGCATTGTTAAATGAAACATTGTCATGACGACCTAAAAGTTAAATCAACCACCCGTAAGCATTTGCAATCCCCTAACAGATGCAAAAAACACATGTAAGAACGAAAGATCTAAAATGCATTTCTTGCTCATCGTATTATTAATGACCAGAAAGATATCTTCTGTAACATTTAAATAAACCTTATTCAAGTTGTCAAAATACTAGAATTATTGTTAAAACAAACAAAGGCTAAAATAGGTCACATTCACAAAAGCTGTACGGTAAATCCGATGTAAGGTAGCAACAGTTTAGGTATCTCTTTAAGTTGCCAGATCGCAATAAAAAAGTTGCAAAGATGCCGCCAGCTTACATTGCAGTGTGAAAACAAGTAAAAATACATTTCTATATACAATTACAAGATAGCCTTATGTTTTCAGATGAATTCCTTTACCATTGAATAATTATAAAAGGTAAGACAAACGCTAACTGAACTAGTATGCTAAATAGAACTAGATGTTACCAATGTATATACAAAAGAGACATATGTACATTATAAGCCCTACAGTTTATGCGTTTCTGCCAAGAATGGAGCAAAACTAAAAAGCTAAACTCACAGGCCTAATAAGTACTAGAATTTATCTATTATAGGCTAGCCACTTCAAAACGCATTTTATAGAAAGAGCCTCATTTATACCTGGTGTTACATGTGCCCTGGTGCGAATTCATCTGAAAACATAAGGCTATCTTGTAATTGTATATAGAAATGTATTTTTACTTGTTTTCACACTGCAATGTAAGCTGGCGGCATCTTTGCAACTTTTTTATTGCGATCTGGCAACTTAAAGAGATACCTAAACTGTTGCTACCTTACATCGGATTTACCGTACAGCTTTTGTGAATGTGACCTATTTTAGCCTTTGTTTGTTTTAACAATAATTCTAGTATTTTGACAACTTGAATAAGGTTTATTTAAATGTTACAGAAGATATCTTTCTGGTCATTAATAATACGATGAGCAAGAAATGCATTTTAGATCTTTCGTTCTTACATGTGTTTTTTGCATCTGTTAGGGGATTGCAAATGCTTACGGGTGGTTGATTTGACTTTTAGGTCATCATGACAATGTTTCATTTAACAATGCACTTTACCTTCATTGGGTAACTACCTTGCATTAATGTATAAATAATTGTTTCCTCAGTCCTGCTGTGTAATCTGAAGAAGGCGGTGTATGTTTTTCCGTCGAAAGCGCTAATTTTATTGAGAGTTCAATAAATTATTTTATTATTTCAGCCTTCTCTTATTGCGTTCCAGTTCGCCTTGGTGTTTTTACAAAACAAAAAATACTCTTGTAACCAAAAACAAAACAAAGATAGGCAGCAAGCTGTAGAATTCCAACCAGTTTATAGTTAGCGCTTTCGTTCAGGAAATACATGAACTTCTTCAGACAAAGAAATCCCAAGAGTCCTGAGTTAAAATAAAACTGTCAATTAAGATGAGATAATTAATTATAAAACCAATTAACATAACTTGAGAAATTTAAAGAGCCAGTGTTATACAAGGTAAAATGTACATGTAAATAAATATAAATGCTTTTTTTATAAATCAGCAACAATTTTAAAATCACAACACGTCAGTCTTATTACTTAATTTTCTTGTGTATATAAATTAATCTAAATACTGTTAAACACTAGATAACAACTTGAACAACTCAAACAAATGGAAATATGAAATTTGTATAAATTATACTGATAGATATGTATAAATACATACTTATAAATTCATTCAAGTATTAGAAAAGTTGTTATACAACTGAATTTCACCTTTGTAGGGCTTTTAATTTCAAAATACATTTTATCGAGCAGTATTGTGGAAAATTTAACTGTGAAACAGCAGGAGTAGTATATGCTGCTTTATGCCAATGTTGTCAAAGCTACTACATTGGTAAAACTGAAAGAATGTTTAAGCAGAGAATTTCTGAACACCAATACCAAATTAGTAGGGGTAATACCACAAATGCTTTGGCTAGACACATCCTAGATTACCCCACACATAAATTCCAGTTTACAATATTACAACAAATAGTTAGGAACATTAGAGGTGGGCCCTGGGAATTAAAGCTTGAAGAACAGGAACTTGTATGGCAAATTAAAACATATGCACATGTTCCACCAGGACTTATTGAATACTGCTCGATAAAATGTATTTTTAAATGAAAATCCCTACAAAGGTGAACTTCAGTTGTATAATAACTTTTCTAATACTTGAATGAATTTATAAATATGTATTTATACATATCTATCAGTATATATGTATACAAATTTTATATTTCCATTTGTTTGAGCTGTTCAAGTTGTCATCTAGCATTTAACAGTATTTAGATTAATTTATATACACAAGAAAATTAAATAATAAGACTGATGTGTTATGATTTTAAAATTGTTGCTGATTTAAAAAAAAACATTTATATTTATTTACATATACATTTTACCTTGTATAACACTGGCTCTTTAAATTTATCAAGTTATGTTAATTGGTTTTATAATTAATTATCTCATCTTAATTGGCAGTTTTATTTTAACTGAGGACTCTTGGGGTTTCTTTGTCTGAAGAAGTTCATGTATTTCCTGAACGAAAGCGCTAACAATAAACTGGTTAGAATTCTACAGCTTGCTGCTTATCTTTGTTTTTGTTTTTGGTTACAAGTTTATTTTTTGCTTTGTGTTTAATTAGTGTACTTTAATTAATCTACGCAGTATTTGATTACAGGTGCCTTCATGAACTTAATGTTGAAGTTGATTGCTCTTCTTGTAATGACTCACATCTCATGCAACTTCTACATTTTAGAAGTATACTGTTTCATACACTAAGTATGTGACAGTAGTTAATAGCATTCTGAGGCAAGACTATCAGACTACTCAATCCCATCTTAAAAGGTAATTTCATTTTTGTCTGAGTGTGTGTGTGTGTGTGTGTGTGTGTGTGTGTGTGTGTGTGTGTGTGTGTGTGTGTGTGTGTGTGTGTGAGCATGCATATGACAGGGGAATAGCATAGGAATAAACACATGCAAGGATTTTGTTGAAGTTTATGTCATGATGTTCTATAGATGATATCATGCAAATCTGGAATAAAAATATTGAACAGTAATGTTATGAAGAAATGTTTGCCAGAAAAAGTCCATAGTCACAACTCTGGCAGTTAATAGTACCATAGGAAGTTACTAGGATGATGGCCCTGGGGCCCTTACAAACATAGCCAAGTTCTGCCCTTGTTTCCATGATCAACACCTATTGCCCCTGTCCAAGAGAGACACAGGGGGAACCCCCCAGGTGAATTTGTGGTTACCCATCCAGTCGTCCAGATTGCACTTCAAGAGGGTCAAAGAGGTGCTTTGCTTGACATGAATTGTGAGTCTGTTTCACAGGTGCAGTAACCTGTGGGAGACAAACTGTTCCTCCAGTAGGTTCTATTAATGTCACATATTGGGTTAAGGTCTTTAGAGCGAGTAACTCATGCGTCATTGGACTTACAGATATGCAGCATTTCCAATAAAAGAGAGTCAGAGATTGCCTTATACGCAAGGCGGAGATCGCCTCTGAGTAGTCTGTATGAAATGGAGTAAAGTGGCAGTGATTTCAGCCATTGCATATATGACAACTGCTGAATATCTTGAATTCTCCTTGTGAGGAACTTTTGTGGTCTCTCCATTTGCTGTAAATGCCTGGAAAGGTACATACCAAAAGGGGCATTGTACTCAGTTATTGGCCTGATGAGGGAAAAGTACAGGGAGATTATGGCTTCTTTTTTTTATGGAGGCAATGCCCTTACTTATGAGATGAGCAATATAGAATACCCTTCTTACCATTGTGGAGACATGGTGATTAGGTAAGATTGTTGTCAACCTGTGTGCTCAGGTCTTTCACAACTGGGTGCATGTGTAGGGTGTTTCTGTTGATGTGGTAGTTAGCAGGAACATCACTCTTACTGAAAGGGATGATAATACATTTTTTTGCATTGAGTTTAAGGCTGTGACTTTGGCACCAATCATTTGTTTGCATAAGACCCTCTTGTAGGATATTGACATTGTTTGGGGATTCTATAACCGCTCCCAGTTTGCAGTCATCAGTAAACTTTGTCAGCCACAGACCTTTAGTTTTTGCTTGTACTTCTGAGAAATAGATTCCAAACAGTAGAGGTCACAGGACTTATCCCTGTGGAACACCATTGGTTACAGGTCTGCTGTTGGAGGTGGATTCCCCTATTTTGACTGTATGGGTTCTATCAGTGAGCCAGTTAGTGACCCACCTAACGATATAAGGGTTGATACCTAGCTGGGTGAGTTTGTCAATAATGCCTGAGTGGGGAATAGTGTCAAAAGCCTTGGCCAAGTCCAAGTAGGCTGTTTGCACAGTTTTCCCCTTATCCAGGGCTCTGGTGACTGTCTTAAAGAACTCCATCAGGTTTAACAGGCATGATCTCCCTTTGACAAATCCAAATGGAGTAGGGTCAAGTGTTTGGACATTACCTATATCCTTGTTGATAAGGTCCATGATGATTCACTCCATGGCCTTGCAGATAAGGCTAGTCAGGCTAATAGGTCTGTTGTCCTCAGGGTCAGTGGAAGCACTATCCTTGTGCAAGGGGATAATGGTGGCCATTTTCCATTCAGCTAGGATGAAGCCGGGGCTTAGACTATGATTAAAACAGTACCCAACAGTGTTGCTAATTCTTGTTGGAGCCCATGTAGGATGCAGCATGGGATGTTATCAAGTCCCATAGATGCTGTGTTTTTGGCTTTATAGACAGTATTTACAACCTGCTCTCTAGAGATACAAGGTGGGGTCAGGTGTAAAGAATGTCATGGGGTATGTGTGGTGTGGACAGGGGAGTGACGTTTTCTCAGAACCTGTTGGCTAACAGGTTTGCTGTGTCCACAGGCTCAGTGTATGTGGTATCATTAACTACCAGTTTGGTGCAAATCTGGTACCTTTTAGTCTACAGATGTAACTAAAGAGTGTCTTATGGTTGTCCTTAGTTGAGGATGTTAATTTGGTTTTGTAGTTTGCTTTGGAGAACTTCTTGTGAAGTCTTATTTGCTTGTTTAAGCTGAGGAGGGAGTGTGTCCAGTTTAGGGCATGCTCCCTCTTACATTTAGGTTCATAGGTAGGTACTAGGCTATTGGCCCTAGGGCCTATACAAGCCTAGCCAAAAAGGTACCCTGGCTTTCGCCACCCAAGAAAATTATTTTCCTGTGCCCCTGTCAAGCAGTATCACAGAAGTGATCCCCGGGGTGAATTTCCTATTACCCATCCAATCATCAAGATTTTTTCTTGAAGAGTGCTAATGAGGAGCTCTGTTTGACATAGATAGGTAGTCTGTTCCAGAGTATGGGAAGTCTCTGGGACAGGAATCTATCCCTCCAGCATGTTCTGTTTATTGTGGTGACAAGATTTAGGTCCCTAGAGCATGTAGCTCGGAGGGATTGGAATTTCTTTAAGTGGATCATGTCCAACAGCTCTGGGTTTGACATATCTTTGTATGTTAGGCAGAGATCGCCTCTGAGTAGGCGATATGTGATGGAGTAAAGCTGGAGTTTTTTGAGGTGGTCTGCGTAAGGCATTTGTTTGAAGCCAGTAATCCTCTTTGTGAGGTATTTATGCAGCCTTTCCAGTTGTTGTGGATGTCTTGTGAGGTACATACCAAAAGGGGCGTTGTACTCTATAATGGGTCTAATGAGTGATGAGTAGAGGGGAACAATGACCTCTTTTTTTCTGGATGATAAACCTTTTGTGATGAGGTGTGCCATGTAGAAGGATTTCCTGACCACTGTGGCAATGTGATTATCAAAGGAGAGACTACTGTCCACCTGTGTCCCAAGGTCTCTTATCACACTTTCAGTGTTAAGTAGACTACCGCCTATGTGGTAGTTCATGGGTACAGAGTTTTTACCAAAGGGGATGACAATGCACTTTTTGGCATTGAACTTGAGACCATGTCTTTGACACTAGGCATCTGTCTCAGTGAGGCCCTTTTGTAGGATGTCCACATCGTTAAGAGTTTTGATTATGGCTCCTAGTTTGCAGTCATCTGTGAATTTAGTTAGCCAAAGACCTTCTGTGTTAGCCTGTACTTCAGAGAAGTAGATACCAAACAGGAGAGGACCCAGGACTGAACCCTGTGGTCCTCCACTTGTCACTGGTCTGAAGTCTGATTTGGAGTCTGCTACTTTCACAGTGTGGGTTCTGTCAGTAAGCCAGTTGGCAACCCATCTTGTGACATAGGGATTTATACCTAGTTTAGTGAGTTTATCTATAATTCCAGAGTGGAGATGGTGCTGAACGCCTTGGCGAGATCTAGATAGGCTGTGTGAACCACCTTACCCTCATCTATGGCTTTGGTGACTACTTCAAAGAAGTCTATCAGGTTTAGGAAGCATGATCTACCTTTTACAAACCCAAACTGTGTGGGGATCCAGAGTTTGGAGATCTCCAATGTCTTTGTTTATGAGTTCCATGATGATACGTTCCATGGCCTTGCAGACGAGGCTCATCAGGCTAATGGGGCGGTAGTTCCCGGGGTCTGTTGTGGCCCCCCTTTGTGGAGTGGGATAACTGTCGTGGTGCACCATTCAATGGGCACAAAGCCTGAGGTGAGGCTATGATTGAACATGGTACTTAGGTGGGGTGCCAGTTCATTCTGTAGTTCATGTAGAAGGTAGCCTGGGATGTTGTCAGGTCCCATGGATGATGTGTTCTTGGCTTTGGAGAGTGAGGTTTTTACCTTTTGGACAACAATTACTTTTTATTATTGTAAAGCCTGTTAATGGCAGTTGTCCACCAGGCAGGTTTGTTCGTCCTTAAAGAGCTTGTTTTGGTCATATTAGGTACAGCCAAGTCAATGCAGATATACAGGTGTTTTTAAAAAGGGTTGGTGTAAGACATGGCATAGTTGCCAGTTACATCTGAGGGGGCAGGTACAGTGAAGCTATTTATACCATCCCTTAGAAGGATATAATCTGCTTTGTAGAAGGTTTTTAGTTTAGTTGCTGCTGGGGGGGGGTGATAGTTACTTCGAATGAGACTGATTTGTGGTTAGATCTGACAAAGGAAGACCTCACAGTGGGGGTGCTACAGCGGTCCCCCATATTGGTAAGCACCAGATCCAACATGTTGGCAAATGTAGTTGTGGTGCCTACCAGCTGGTCCAAGGCATTGGCGTTAATGAATGTGAGGAACATTTGGGAAGTGAGTTTGAGCATGAGTGATTTACCCAGTCAATGAATGGGTAAGTAAAATCATCGAGAACCATGGTGTTTGGATGTATCTTGATCGATTCCAGTAGATTAAGTAGGCAGAGTGGGTGTCTTGCTTCATGGAGGGGATCCTGTAGCTGGCAGTTACTTGAATAGGTGCCCTGCCAACAGTTACTTGCACCTGAAGTGTCTCCATGGAATCATACTGTTTAACCAATCTGGAGGTGTATTTATCTTAAATGAATATTGATACATGGCATCCTTTAGTTTTGACACCTTCTGTTTGTGGTCTGAACATGTGGTAGGAGGTGTAACCCAGTATGGTTGGGGTGCTCTTTATTGCCTTGAACCAGGTCCCCATGACTGCACAGATGTCAGCATCTTCCAAAGTGAGGATTGCTTCCAGTGAGTACAGTTTCATGTTAAGACTTCTAGCATTTAGCAGCATAACCTTGGAGTTGTTGTTTGATGAAATATTTATGTTGGGAATTTTGTCCTTGTGACATTCCCTAAAAAAAGGCACTATGGGGGTGGCAAGAGCTTTTGTTTGAAGACAAAATTCAGAACATTCAGGCATCTGCATCATAAAGTCTGTGAGATCCTATAGGTGGAATTTTGCATAACTGGTATAAATATACTGAACTTTAATAATCTTACTGAGGAAATAGTTGCCAGTTTAAGTACATATGTAGAATTTTGACTGTAGTAATGTTTTGTGATAAAGCTTTCAGAATTCTCAGTTTATATGCCTATTTTTGCAGTCTGGAGTATTCTTTTTATCAAGATCATTTTTCTGACCCCTGTCTCTGCCAAACCTCAAGCCTCTGCCAGTGTCCATCCATTCATTCTTATCCCTGCATTGAGAGCAATCCATGGCATGGTTGTTACAGACAACCATGAGGAATATTTTCTGTTATGGCCCTATCCCCATCCCCAGTGCTTAACTTGCATGTCCTCTGCTATTCCCCTGGCAAATGTGTGCTCACACACACACACACACACACACACACACACACACACACACACACACACACACACACACACACACACACACACACACACACACACACATCCCATGAGGGCTACATTCACTAGCTTGAGAACACCAGTTCTCTGCCCCCTGGGGGGAGAGCCAGAGTGAACTGCTCAATCCTATCCTCACTGTCAGACTCTGAGAACATACTTGAACTTGAGCCACTGGTCATAGTTCGGACTTTATCCTCATATGTCAGATTTCCATGAAGACTGTAGTATCATAGTGCAATTATATCTTGAAAGATGAGTTCACAGTCATGTTGCAAAATTTTGTTTCCTGTCTGAAATCATCTTTTGGGATCAAAATAAGCATGGGCAGTACAGCTGTTTTTATGAAAGGGTCCCATAGATGTATTTTGCAAATCTAGTACAAAATATTGAACTTAATGAAGTAAGGTTATTAAAAAAATCCTTTCCAACCTCCCTGACCAAATGGCCACTTCATTCCAGTGTCTTGCAGTATAATAGGAGTAAGATCTATCCAGTGTTATGCCATCTTCTGTGTATTTGGCCTGTTTTTATTCCCTGATATCCTTCTGCTTTGTAGTTGCAGGTGGCCTGCCAAATCAGGGCTTCAACGCTGGCCTTAGTATGTGTTTGTGCTTCCACATATAAGTATGTACTTGCACACAATGCACTTGATAATGTAAGACCCATTTACCAGGTGTTCCATGTTGCCACACCACCCAGTGTTTACCAGATGACAACTGCAGAGTGGCTGATACCATCTCATGCATGCTGAGACTAGAGAACCTGGACCTTCTCCCATCTCAGGCTAGCTCATTCATCTCCCAAGTCACTAAATGAACCTATGATGAGATGTTGTCAATTTTCATTATGTCCTCAACCTGTGGGATTGGCTCCGATCCTTGGAACCAACTCAGCTGCTACAGTAGCTCATGGGAACGAAAAACTCTCAAGTTCAACCCTTACCCACAATGCTCCTATCCTAATACCTCAGATCTTGTTTGCCACTTTGTGTTAGATATGGTGTCATTTCTCTCAAGCCAGATGAATGATTTTCTCAAAAGTCTTAAATTCTTTATGTATTTAAAACTCTTTACCTTTTTGTATGTTTGTACTTTTTGATACTATTACTAGTATCCCCCTTTTTCTAAACCTAGTTTTCCATCTTGTACACTTCTGTGTAGCTCTTAGATATCATCACTGATATCTTCTGTCTTTCTATCTCCTCTACACTTTGTGTAGCCTTTAAATATCATAGTTGATATTTCCCTCCTGTAAAAAAAAAAGTTCTGCTGTTTTACTGTTTACCTTTCTTTTGTTGAACTTTGTAAGGAGAGTGTGTGTGGTGTGTTTAGTTGCTTCAGTGATGGATAAAGAAAAGGCCCAGTGGGCTTTAAGTGCTGTGAGAAATGTGGTCACAAGATTCTCTACTCTGACTTACATTCTCTGTGTGTATATTCTTTGGCACTCCTCCCTCTTCAGGAGGACCACTCCATTTGCCACTTCTTCAGTCTTTGTGCTGTCATTGAGAGAAAGATTAAATTGATTCTGAAAGGACTCCATCAGTTCCAGGTTTGAAGAAGGCAAAATATCGGTTCTGTCCTCTCCTTGAGATTCAACATCTAAATTGTCCAAGCCTTTGGCTCCGATGGTATTGTCAGAACTGAAGAGTACTTCCACTCAGCCATCAGACCCGACCTCATCTTAATTTCTGATCTGACAGGAAAAAAGACAGGTTTCAGTGCCGAGTTCTTCAGATCCAACACCTCAAATTAAAGATTACTATCTACTACAATTTTCATACTCGATATTCACCTACAATTGACTCTTTCCCAGACAGGCTTCCTTCTCCCTTTTTGGGAAGACCCAGATCTCCATCTGTCTTGTCCACTCGTTCTTCCAGATGTCTTACTGAAGATGATGTGGAGAGATAGGGGAGGAAAATTCTCTGGGTGCAAGGTGTGACAGGGACAACCTTGGTTCCTACCCACACAGGTTAAGGACTGTAGTCTTTTGCTACTCCTCCTTTACTTCCTCCTCTGACTTTGCTAGAAGCTTCAGAGTCCATGGTTTCAAGCTGTCTGGTACTGACTATGACAGATCTGAAGACATCCTCACCTCCAGACCCATGATTTCTCTGAGTTCTTTGGTTCAGTTGGAACCGGAGACCTCTCAGAGCCATATCTGTCCTGTTGGTTCTGAGGGGCGAAAGTTGACTCCTGATTTTTCGGAGCAGTCTCTGCACCTTGGGGCTTCATCACAGATCAGCTCAGCTCTGGCTTTTGCCTTGGGAGGAATCTTCTCAGGGCGGGGAGACTCCATGGATCCGAAGTCTGCCCTCTTGGATCGAGGATCCTTTCCTTCTCTGGATGAGCCTGCTTTTGAGGCTATGGAGAGAGCCATGTTTTCTTCAGTCACTAGGTAAGTCTCTTCTGTCTCAGAACAGCCAACTCTGTCACAATTTCCTTCAGAACCTCAACCTTTGCCTCCGCAGGGACAGCGAGTAGCAAAGTCTCAGGTTTCCCAGAAGAGTGCCCCCTCTACTTCTGATACCTCCCTAGAACACCCCACTGAGGTGGTTCCCAGGAAGAAGGAGAAGTGCAAGAGGAAGCACTTGGAGTCTCTGGAAGACTTTATCATAGAGGACACAGATTTTGGTGAGGGCGAATGATCCCCACTGTCACCTCCTGATGATGTTTCATTTGGAGACATCCTAAAAGTCCTTAAGCAGAATGGTGATTAAAGCTCACCAGTCCTTCGTCTGAGGAAACCGTGCACCTGCAGGCCTTTGGTACCCACCCTTCTACTTCTTATGTCACTTCGCCCACTGATGAGCTCATTGAGTTGTTCTCTCAGTAGGCATGGAAGGCACCTGATTCCACTGAGTCAATCTCCCGGGCACCTGACAGAATTATCACTGCCCCCAGGCATAAGCCGTTCTGGACAAAAGGTTTACCTGTGCATGCCATGGTTGTGGCAGCAGCAAAAAAAAACAGGAAGTAGAAAGTTCCATCCATCCAACAAACAAGGAGCCTCTGATGGATACAATGGATAGATTTAGAGCTGTGCATTGACCTCTGCCTGCCTTCTTATGAACTACCTGGCACCTGGCACACACTTTTCAGAAGACTTGGAAGGATTTGATTAAAGATTCCAATCCCCTCTCAGAAGCTCTTTGAAGGAAGGTCTGTTAGTCTGTTATCCTCCCTCAAGGCCAAATTTCAAATTCAAGGCATAATTTCACATGTAGCCAAAGGAACGACCAGAGCAGTAGATGGGTTCGCTATTAGAAGCTTGTGATGTTTTGCAGAGCCATTTTAAGTATTTGTTCATCAATGCTTCTTTTGATGGCATGTCATTATTTGGCTCTAAAGTTAAGGACACATTGACCAGCTGTCAGAAAGATGGAAAAATCCTTTCTGCTGTGGGCGTATATTTTTTTCCACTCCACAAAGATCTTGTTCAAGGAATCAGTGCAGGGGTAGAAAAATGTTGTTCAGGAAATCCCAAAGGTCTTCTCAGGACACATGTGTGCTGGTTCTCCCTGGGGCAGAGGAGGGAACTCTAATGGGAGACGCCACCCTCATGGCAGAGGGGGCCTGCAAAACCAAGGGTACAGAGATTCTTTCTTTTGTAAACCCTTTCAACTCTCCTGAAAGAAGGCCCAATTGTCCTCCTCCGGAGACATTTGGGGGTCACTGGTCCCTGCATCAGAGAGCTTGGCTTCAAATAACTATTGATACATGGGTGCAGAGGATTATATCCAGAGGTTAGATTATACCATTTTCCCTTCCTCTGTCCACTTACAAAAATATCCCAGATGTTCCATCCAGTCAAAGGGAGCAAGCAGCAATACAAATACAAAAGCTGCTACAAAAAAGAGTCATCCAGGACGTCCCACCAGGCCAGAAAGAATCTGGGATTTACTCAAGGTTCTTTTTAGTGCCAAAAAGACAGGGGACTGGAGACCAATTCTGGATGTCAGCAAATTAAAGAAATCTGTTGGCGAACCAAATTCTGAATTGACACAGTTCAGTCCATTCTTCTTTTTTTAGAACATGGTGACTGGATGTGCTTAATAGACCTTCAGGATGCATACTACCATATAAAGATGCACAAGCGATCCAGAATGTTCTTGTGCTTCGGGCTGGGAGCTAGTCACTACCAATTCAGAGTACTGCCCTTTGGCCTCACCACAGCCCCCAAGGTGTTCACCAAGTGCATGGCAGCAGTAGCAGCTCTCTTGAGACTGCAAGGATTTTGTGTGTTTCCATATATGGTTGATTGGCTCATCACAGCAACTACTAGGCATCGACTACTAGATGCAAGAGAAAAAGTTTTCCAAACATGCTCCTCCCTGGGCATAACTATAAATTACAAAAAATCTTATCTGGAACCAACACAAACAGTGGATTTCATAGGGCTTCCTTAAACACAAAGACCACAATTGCCTCCCTTAACACCACAAAGACTGGAGACAATCCATTTTCGAGTCAGGAAAATAACAGCAACAAAGTTCCAGCAAGATTAGTTATTCAAATGCTGGGGTCCATTGCAGCATCAATAACACTTGTTCCCTTGGCTAGATTTCACATGAGAATTTTACAATGGCTGCTTGCAACACAATGATCCATTCTTTATCAACAAATGTCAACACCGATTATAATCACCAATATCTGCAAAAGAGATCTTATGTGGTAGGTTCAGTTGGATCAAATTCTGCAAGGTCGTCCTTTCATTCCCCCATAGCCCAAGGCCACAGTGACCACGGATGCTTCCCGGCTAGGGCGAGGGGGCATTGTCTGGGGAGGACAGTTCAAGGCACTTGACCCCCAGTAGAAGACAATTTGTATATCAACATCCTAGAGATGAGAGCAGTGCTTTTAGTGCTGGAGGCCTTCCAAAATGCTCTTCCCTTGGGGATGATTGCAATTCAAACTGACAACATGTCAGTGGTTTGATACATCAACAAACAAGGAGGAACCAGATCATACCCATTATGTCGAGAAGCTCTCAGAGTGTTATAATGGGTGATCTTATTCAACCATTTTCTAATAGCAATGCGCATTCTGGGGAAGTCCAATGTGATAGCAAACAAATTGAGCAGGTGCATACTTTTATCTCATCAATAGTCCCTCAATCAGAAAGTATCAGAAAGGATATTCCAAAGAAGGGGTCAGCCATGCTGTGATCTATTTGCCTCTCCCCTAAACAACAAGTGCAGTAACTTTTTTGCCATGTTCTCCCCCCAGAGGGAGAGTTACCAAGGGATGCTCATCTTCACAATTGGCCCCCTGTTCTCCTATATGCTTTTCCACCAATTCCATTAATTCCCAAATTCCTACAGAATGCAATCAGGTTGAAGAGCACAGTTATCCTCATTGCATTTTATTGCCCTCGACAGACTTGGTTCCCCTTCTTTTGGCCTCACCTAATTCAACAGCCTTGGATTCTGGATCCAATGCCACATCTCTTGTCTCACCCGACAGCCATGACTCATCCAGACATTCCAAATCTCAAGCTTACAGCTTGGTTTCACCAATTCCATTAGTAGTCAAACAACCTATGTTGTCTTCCCCTGTCCGACACATATTGTTATCTTCTCGTAAGCCTTCTGCCCAAAAGCTGTACTCTAATAAATGGAAGAGATTTGCATATTAGGTGCTCCAGAATGACACTGAACCTTTTTTGGCTCCAGTTCATGACATTCTCCATTTTTAGCTGCGCTTTTCATTGAAGGAGCATTGGCTTCCACGATCAGTGTACAATTAGCAGCAATATCCAATTTTCACATAGGCTGTCAAGGCTCTTTAGTCACTTCTCACAAGCTTTGTAAGGCTTTTTTGATGGGTACACTTCTTTTAAAGCCTCCTTACAAAGATTCTCCTCTTGCTTGGGACTTCCCTTTGGTGTTGCAAGCAATCACCCAATCTCTCTTTGAACCTACAAATAAGTGTGATATTAAGTTTCTGACTTGGAAAACAATTTTCTTGGTGGCAGCAACTTCTGCAAGAAGAATTTCAGAGATTCAGGCTTTGTGTTCTAAACCTCCATGTCTAATTTTTTACAAAGATAGAGTCTCACTCAGGACTAACTCCACCTTCCTACCTAAGGTGGCTTCAGATACCAATATCAACCAATGTATTAATCTGCCAGTATTCTTCCCCAACTTTTCTAACAAAGGTGAATATTGTTTATATTTGTTGGATGTTCATAGACAATTAAGATTCTGTCTTCTTAGAACAGAAGATTTCAGGAAGTCAGACCAATTATTTGTCTTCTTCTCTCATACCAGACTGGGAAAAAACTGTTATCAAAGTACGTTTAGCCAGATGGCTCACAAATTGTATCTCATTCATTTATACCAAATTGGGTGTTTCCTTATCAAAACCCTTGTGAGCCCATTCAACCAGGGCTGTAGCAACTTCAGCTGTATTTCAGTCTAGAGCTTCCATCTGTGCAGCAAGAACTTGGGCTACTCCCCATACCTTTATTACTCATTACGAATTGGATCTGGTCTCCAGGGGTAGAGCATCATTCGGCTCAATGGTGCTGAGGAACATCCTTCCTTAAGTCCACCCAGGATATCAAGAAGCTAGGGACTCTGTCCCACAGGTTCAGGATAGAATGAAAATTGACATCAGATAAAGAAGTTATGTACTCACCATAACATTCCATCTGTGTTGTCCATTTTCATTCTTCCTCAACTACCCACCCTCAAACCCCCTGCCCCTGACTGCTGGAAGAAAGGATAATAAATAAAATATTACTCTCTTTTTGGTATATATTTACAGTTCAAGATATAGTCTCCATGAAAGCATTTATCTTTTCTTTCAGCAAACTCGTTCTGAGGTAATTAGGATATGTGCTCAGTTACAGTTAGGATTCCATTCCTTTAATCCATAGAACCGGCAATTTCAATAGGAATAACAGTATATATATATATATATATATATATATATATATATATATATATATATATATATATACAGGTAAATGTTATTATGCCACTAACAAAGGAGTGTTAAAAAAAGGTAACTTAGTTGTCTCAGCACATTTCTCTATGCTTTGCAAGTTCACCCTAGTATCCCATGTACCTTTAGAAATACTAAGAAATAGCTATTTCATGGCCATAAGCTTTGTCATTGCTATCATTTAGTACAAAAATGTTACCATTCACCTGCACAATTTCTCCCTCTTTCAGTTAGTTTCTTCATGTACATGAACTAGCATTTCTTTCAGTATGTTTCTTTAGTTCCTAGCCTTATAATAACTCTAGATTATTTATTCATGCCCATTATTTGGCTCACAGTCCTTTCATATTCTATGAACATGTCACTGAGTTATTTGGAAGCTTCAGCATACATTCCTGTACAAGGAATGCTATGCTGTATTTCGCAGTTTTGCATAATATTTGCCCCTGTGTCTGCTGACCATTAAGTTTCCCCTAGCTCTGGAAGGGCTGTCATCCAGGCAGCCAGAGGAGTTGCTTTTGCCATCGCTGGCATCATGGCAATGAAGGTATGTTTCTTGTAAGTTTTAGCACCCCACCTTGAATGGGAATGTGCAACTAGGCTCACTATGGGGGGGTCATATGTCTTCTTAAACATGTATGCACTTATGTGCACCTGCTGAGTGAGTGTGAGCCAAACGCACTGCCTAAAAATATTGACACCCCTCCTCTGAGGGATTACGGTATAGGACACCCCGATTTTCTCTCCTTGGCATAAGGATAAGAATGCCCATCCTCATAATGCTAGTTCCAGCAGCTACCCTTTGTTCACCTGGATTATAAGTGTTGTAGTTATGCCTTTATCTTTCTAAACCAATAGAGCTAACTTTGTATTCTGTATTTGCAAGACTTCAGCTCCATGAATTAAATTCAGTACAGCATATACTGCACAACTTGACTGATATCTCCTGCATGTTCTATTTAATCTTAAACTCTGTTTCATAGTCACAGATTCATAGATATTCCAAGGCTATTGAGTCTTATGATGATTTACACCTTGTCAGTACCCTCCCACAAGTTGGCACTTCCTTTCTCCAGCAGGGCCATGCCAGTCAATCCTAGAAGAAATTTGTGATAACCCATCTAGTTGTCTAGGTTATGTTTAAAGGAAGATAGTGAATTAAGCTGGTTAACATGCAGAGGAAGTTTATTCCAGAGGTTAGGGATGTGTTTGGTTATATCTGCTGGTGAAGATTTAGCTCCCTACTTGGAGCCATTGGGCATATGTAGATACAGGAGTCCCAGGGCATCTAGGCCTCTAATGGCACAGTAAGCAAAAGAGAGACCTTCCCTCAATCATCCATAAGACACTGAATAAAGGTACAGAGCTTCCAGCCTCTCTTGATTGCGCAGGGATTTTAGGCCTGTAATGTTTTTGGTTAGGAACCTTTAGGGTCTTTCTAATTTTTTGATCTGCTTAGTGAGATGCATTCTAAAGAGGGCACTGTAATTAATAATTGGCCAAATCATTGCTAAGTGTAAGGGAGTTGTTACCTGTTTAGACCTTGAGTAGTATTCCTTCGGCAGTTAGCTATGCTAAAAAAGGGAGGCTTCTCTGACAACTGTTGTCACATTGTAGTCTAAAGAGGGGGAATTATCAATACAGGCTTCTAGAACCCTGGCTATGCTTTCATTTTGTACTGGTATGTTGTCTATATAGTATAGGGGGTTTTCTACTAAAAGTGATGATATTACAGTTGTTATTTAAGTACAGTTCTTTCTGGAGGGTTTGTGTGTCAGAGGGTGACTTAACAACAATCCTCAGTTTACAGTCTTCTGCAGTCTTTGTTAGCCAGAAGTATTGTCTCTCTTCTTAGAGATCTGAGAAATAAAGGCCAAAAAGGAAAGTTCCCAGCACCAAGCCTTGAGGGACATAGTTGTTCACTTTCATACTTTTTGATGAGGCTCCCATTTTGTTATCCAATTTACTAGTTATGGGCTGATTTTTAAAGCATTTAACTTCTGCAAGATGTCAGAATGGGGAATGGTTTTGAAGGCCTTGGCCAGGTTAAGATATGCCGTGTGCACTGCATGGCCACTGTCTACAGCCTTTTTAAAGAAGTTTATAAGATGGAGTAGACATGCCCTACCCTTCCCAAAGCCAAACCACTGGAGATAAAAAAGCCAAACATGGGGGGCCAGAATACCAAAGGTAAGTAAATATGACATCGGCTGTCGTCGGTTGTAAAGGACGTCAGGGCATCCAATACAAAGGGAGGCAGCCGACGTCACTTCCTCAGTCTTCCTTGCCGTGGAGCCTGAAGCAGAAGCATTTTTTGCATGAGTGCCAGCCGGCAGTTTACCTTTTTCATTTCCAACTACAAAGTCGAAGTCAACTGCAGCTAAGTACCCCGTTGGGGATCCTCTTTTCTTGCCTTAAAGAATGTCAGAAAAGGTTAATAATTGTCTTACCTATGGAAAGCAGATTCCCCATAGAGATTTTCATTCCTATTGTATTATTTGTTTAGGCGTTGACCACGACGTTCCTAATTGTGATCTCTGTGCTTCCTTTAATCCGCGTACTATTCGTCGTCGGGCTAAGCATTTTACTAAACATTTTGGAGTTTGGCCTAAGTTTGTCAGAATGGCGTCCACTGGTCTTCAGGCTTTGGATATCCCTAAGAAGCATAAGGATAAGGACCACGACAGGCTTCAGAGGGTCAAGTCCTCAGATGATGTTAAGTTGGTCATCAGTCCTGAGGTAGCCAGTGAGGTGCCTTTGCAGCCCCTGCAGTCCGTGGAATTTCAACTGCAGGCCTTGGTTGAGACCATTTCAGAGTCCCCCAGGCCTCTGGCTTCCATTTTCTCTTCTGACCTTCTGCCTGTCGCCTCTTCAGCTGGATCCGGAGCCGCTAGGCTGACTCTGGTGTTCGAGGCCTCTGTTCTTCGTTCGGACAGCAAGCTCATGCCAACGACCTCTGCTGCAACTTCGCCGGTTGTCAGGCCTCCTGAGTCCTTCAGACTTGCAGGTAAATCTTTCAGTCATAAGCCTGTAAAAAAGCAGGCTTCGGTTTCCTCTCGTTCCCCTCAATCCCAAATGGTTAAAATGGCTAATGACCTGTTGACTCTTATTAGGGGTTCACAGCCTCCTCCTTCTATGAGGAGTAGGGATGTCTCTCTGGAGGCTTTGTCTTATTCTGGTTCTGATACTTCTAGCATTTCAACTGATGAAGAGTGAGTTTTTCAGTTTTTTTCTCCTTTCGAGGATTCAGATGCAGAGGAGTCCATTCCTTCTGCTTCTCCTCCAGAGGATTTCTCTTTTGGTGATACTTTGAATACTCTCAGGGAGCATTTTAAATGGGAGAGTCAGGATTATCCCCAATCTAAGAAAAGGATTAGGGGGGGGGTTGGATTTGCCTCAGCATAAGCCTCTGGCTATTCCCCCAGTGTTGGAAGTGGTTGATGATGTTTTTCTGGAAAATTCCTTGACTCCAAATTCGGTTCCTCCTGCTCCCAGGAAACCTGACAGGTACTATAGAGTCCCTGATTCTCATGTGTTTCTTTTCAGGAATCCATTGGCTAATCCAGAGGTTATTTCTCAAGGCCCTAAAGGAGTTAAGGCCAGTGTTACCAAAAATCCTGTTCCTTCTGACAGGGAATCTAGGAACCTTGATAGGTGGGGTAAAAAAGTTTATACCTCTGCCACTCCTGCTATTAGGTCTACCAATTGTCATTTTCATATGCTGAAATACCAGCAGCACACCTTCGAGGCTATTAAGTCTAGGATAGCAAGTATGCCTCTTTTGGCAGAGAGTAAGGATATGCAGGGTTTGCTGAATTCTGCCATTCTTGTCAATAAACATTTATTACATTGTGGTTTTGACATTCTAGAAGCCTTTTGCAGGGCTACAGCCACTGGATCTGTTATTAGAAGGCACGCTTGGCTCAGGGAACAGCTCCTTCCAGAGCCTGTCAAGGCTAAGCTTTTAGATGTACCTTTGCATAAGGACAATCTTTTTGGCAACAAAGCAGAGGAAGTGCTCAAGAAGATGGAGGATAAGGCCAAGTCTATGCAAATAGTTAAGGACTTTCTGCAGGTTCAACCTCCTCGCTTTAGCAGGAATTACCCTTTTAAGAGTTGGACATTTCCTGATACCAACAGACAGACCCGTTCTAGGACTAGGGGCTACAAATCTTCTAGGGGGCAGGTGGTTACCCCTTAAAGGTCTAAGTGTTGGCATGCTTCCACTTCCAAGGCGGGAAGTTCTAAGCCTGCATTTCAATCCAAACATTCTCAATGACTCTATCCAACTTTTGCCAGTTCTTGCCTGTCCGGAGAGTCCTTTAGGGGGAAGGTTGGCCTTTTTTGCAAATGTATGGGCCACTATCATGGATGACAAATGGGTACTGAGAACTGTATCCCTAGGTCACAGGTTTTCTTTCCACACCTTTCCAGTACCCAAAGGATTTCCGGGCACTCCTCCAAATCAAAGGGCAGAAGTAGAAAAACAAATTTTGTCTCTGTTACATCTGGGAACAATAGAATCAGTTCCTGCTCAGCAGGTAGGCCAGGGGTTCTATTCCAAACTTTTCCTAGTTCCAAAAAAAAGCCACCTGGTGTCCTATCCTAGATCTATTCATTCTGAACTCTTTCTTGGTAACTCCAAAGTGCAAAATGCTCACTCTGCATCAGTTACTACCAATGTTAGAAAAGGATTCCTGGCTGGTAACTTTGGATCTCAAAGAAGCTTATCTGCACATCCCTACCAGGAAAAGTTGCAGGCAATACGTTCATTTCAGGGTGGGCAAGCAACATTATCAATTCTCTGTGCTGCCCTTTGGCTTATCTACTGCTCCCAGAGTTTTCACAGAGTGCCTGGCTCCAGTCATTGCTTTTTGCAGGCAGAAGAAAATTCAGATTTATCCATACTTGGACAACTGTCTAATTCAAGTAAATTCTCAGGAACAGCTGTTAAAGGATTTAGAATTTGTAAAGACTCTTCTTTCTTCCCTGAGTTACACTCTCAACGAGGAAAAATGGTGCCATCCAAGGAGATAACATTCCTGGGAGCGAGTCTGAACACAGCCACCCAGAAGATATATCTCACCTAGGAGAAGCAGACAACTCTTCCAGTTTACTTCAAGGATTTGGCAAGCCTGTTCCAGCTCCCTGCAAGGAAATACCTGCAAGCTCTGGGATACATGGCTTCTTGCATTCTCATGATTCTGTATGCAAGACTGCATATGAGGGAATTGCAATGGTACCTCAAGAACCTTTGGTGTCAACACACACAGGACCTGAATATGATAATTCCACTGCTTCCATGTCTGCAGACAGAGTTTCTATGGTGGACAACAGCCCATCTACAAAACAAAGGCATGCCTTTTTGCCCACCCCCTGCCACTCAAGTTCTTACCACAGACGCATCGGAGTATGTCTAGGGAGCTCATCTGGATGGCAGATGCATACAGGGAAGTTGGAATGCCCAGCAGATGCACCTGCACATAAATCTGGAGGAGTTGATAGCAGTTCAGCAGGCCTTAGTAGCTTTCAAGCATCTTCTTTCTCCAGGAACTCTGCTCATCAGAACAGACAACACCACAGTCATGTGGTACATCAACAAGCAGGGAGAGACTCATTCTTATCCCCTGTGCAGGCAGATCATGAATCTCTGGTACATAGCAGCATCTCTGGGCCTGTATCACCTAGCTCAGTTTCTTCCAGGGAGACTCAATGTTCTAGCAGACCAGTTGAGCAGACAGACCCTGGATCCTCATGAGTGGCAACTGAACAGAAGAGTCTTTTACAACATCATTCAACATTGGGTCACTCCTCAGGTGGATCTTTTCTCCTCCCCAGGCAACCATCTTCTACCTCTTTTTTGCACCAGACAGCATCACAGCAGAGCCTGGAGAGTGGATGCTCTGTCCTTCCCTTGGACGTGGCTGTCAGTTTATACCTTCCCTCCCCTTCCTCTTCTTCCCAGAGTATTATTAAAGATCAGGGACGAATGGCCAAGGACTATTTTCATAGCTCCAGACTGGCCCAGACAGCATTGGTATCCTCTGCTTTGCAGTCTCTCCCAATTTCCTCCTTGGCATCTTTCTCTGAAGCCAGATCTTTTGGTTCAGGAAGGGGAAACATTCTACATCCTCATCTTCAGTCTCTCCATTTGGCAGCATGGTTCATTGTATGACTCCGTCCTTTTCTTCTTCCCTTTCCCAGCAGGTGGTTAACGTGCTTCAAGAGGCCAGGAGGCCTAGCACTAGGAAGTCCTACGCTGGCAAATGGGAAAGATTCTCCCACTGGATGCAGGCTAGAGGGGAATCTTCTTCTCAGCCTACCCTTCCTCTGATCCTGGAATACCTGGCTGATTTGCTTCAGGTTGGTCTTTCTTTTTCCTCTATCAAGATCCATACTTCAGCCATTTCTGCTCATTGTTCTTTTGAGCAACCCATTTTCTCTCATCCCCTGATGAAAATGTTTCTCAGAGGTGCTTGCAAATTAAAACCTCACAGAAGGGCACCTACTCCAGCCTGGGACCTTAATTTTGTTGTAGAGAAGCTCACTCTTCCTCCTTTTGAGACAGCTACCACTGCAGATTTAAAGTTTCTCTCTTGGAAGACTGCCTTCTTTTTGGCTATAATGTCAGCAAGGAGAGTTTTGGAGTTGCAAGCACTGATGGCTGTGGAGCCTTTTCTTATTTTCCATGCAGATAAGGTCTCTCTGAGAACCAACCCCTCCTTTATGCCTAAGGTGGTTTCCAGCCTGACTCTTAATTAATCCATACACCTTCCTACCTTCTTTCCTAATCCCCGAAATAGAAGTGAAAAGATCCTAATTCTCTTAATGTGCACAGACAGCTCAGGTTTCACCTGGACAGGACTAAAGACCTTCAGAAATCAGCACAGTTATTGGTCAGTTTTGCCTCAGGAGCTCAGGACAAGGCTGTTTCTAAGCAAACCATTTCTAAATGGATTGCACATTGTATTACTTTTGTTATTCTTTTCATGGCAAGGCTCCTCCTCAAGGGGTTAGGACCCACTTAACAAGAGCAGCTTCCACTTTTGTAGCCTTTTTAAGGGGTGTCCCTAGTAAAGGCATTTTGGAGGCTGCCACATGGTCTTCAGTTCACACTTTCACAACGCATTATAATTTGCCTTTGTTTTCTAGAGCCAGGCCAGGGTTTACCACTGCTGTTCTGCAGGGCATTATCTCCAATCCTTGATTCTGTTGGTTCCTCCTCCCTTTTCTTTGGGCTTTGGTAATCAACCCATTGGTTAGGACTGCAACAGTGAAACACGATGAACATAGTACAGTTGTGTACACTTACCATAAATGTAGATGTTTGAGTGTATTCACTGTTGCAGTCCTGGTTTCCCTCCCTCCTTCCCCCTTGTTGGTCCTCTCCTATTCTTTTTTCCTAAGGTACAGGCAAAATTTGGTATTATTTGCGAATGTTGGTTTTGGTTTAATCCTTGTTTTTGGGGGGCTTCTGACTGTTATGGCAAGAAAGACTGAGGAAGTGACGTCAGCTGTCTCCTTTTGTATCGGACACCCTGATGTCTTTTACAACTGATGACAGCCGATGTCATATTTACTTACGTTTGATATTCTGGCCAATCGAGGGCTACCAGGAGCCGGATAACCCATTGGTTAGGACTGCAACAGTGAATAAACTCGAACATCTACATTTATGGTAAGTGTACACAACTGCATTTTTCTTCTCCGTTTGCAAAGAAGATAGAGAAAGTAAAGGTTCAAAAGGAGGTTGTCTCTCTCCTAAGGAACCTGGCAACGAATGATTAAGAGAGAGAACAAAAAAACAGATCAGATTAGTCCAGTAAAACATCATTGGATCAATCGGAGATGTCCAGTCTGGCCCCAAAGACACCCAGATGTTCAGATCTGGAGCTTCATCAGATCCAATCACTACCACTCCCTTTACATTTTTCTCTGTAACTTGTGAGTCTGAGGTTTTATTCCCCAAATCTGCAAGAGAAACACTGTTCTTGTCTTCCTTCAGCAGCTTCATCCTTTGGGTCCTTCAGTTCATCAGAGTCTTTCAAAAGCTGATTTAGAATATTCAGCTGGGAGTCATCCTGGTACTGTTCTCTTCAGGAGGTCTGGGCACAACTTCTACTGCCCAAACACTGGTTTCTCCTGTTCCAGTTTAACTGTCTGAACTGAAGCTCATGGATCCAAGTATAGCCAATAGAGCACCACCACTGGAACCAATGGCCTTTTTGACTTTGGTATCCCTTACTGTTTTGACTCTGGCACTGTCAGATTGGGTTAAGTCTCAGCGCCAAAGCATCAGAGCCGAGGCCCAGGGGTCAGAGTCAACCCTGAAATTCTCAGATCCATCCATTCCCCTCAGTGTCTCAGTACTCGAAGGCTCAGCACAGTTGTTGGCCTCGAGCTGGGTCAGGTCAGTGCTGAGAGTATGCCACTCTTTTCCCCTGCAGATTGGCTGGCTGCTGTCTTAGTCCTGATTTCTTCTTATGCCTTTGAGGTATTTGAGAGGGTTCTGTCCCTGTTGAGAGAGGTCTCTCTGCCACAATCTGCTCCTGACCTCCATTGGATCTTGTTTCTGTATCCACTCATCAGGCAAGCTCCACATCTGATGCTGAACCTTCCCCAGAAGACCACATATGGTGTGTGTGTGTGTGTGTGTGTGTGTGTGTGTGTGTGTGTGTGTGTGTGTGTGTGTGTGTGTGTGTGTGTGTGTGTGTGTGTGAGTGAGGAAATGGGCTTGTAACAGGAGACACTTAGACTCTGCATTGTCATCAGTCACTGAAGACACAGATTTCAGTGAGAGAGAAGGTTCCCCATTATCCCCTCTAGAGGATGTCTCCTTTGGAGACCTTCTGGAGTTAACAAAGCAAAGAGGAGGTTGGTGCTGCAAAGCTATGTATCCTGAGAAGTCTGTGTTCCTTGAGACATTCAGGGTTGGCTATTATACCTTCTCGGTACTTCCACCTACTGATGAACTAATAGACCTAGTTTTTCAGTGGCATGGAAGGAACCTGATGTGGTGGAACCAGTTCCCATGAAAACCTGATAAGATTTTGGTAGACCCCCTAGGATTAGACTCCACTGGAGCAAGGATCCCTAGTAGATGCTATGGTTGTTGCAGCAGTATGCAGAAAGAGCTGTCTAGAGAGCCTATGGCTTTGTTCAGATTTGGGAAATGAACATATGCTTCAGCATCTTTTGCAGTCAGAGAACTGAACTAGCTAGCTCATATGACACATTTTTAGAGGGAATTGACAGGTAATCTACCTGCAGGCATCCAAAATTCAATGGAGTCCCAGATGTCTACTCCTCAGTCAATAACTAACGTATCAATGCATCTACTTTCCAACACAGCTGCTGGTATAATCAGGGCAGCAGGCACTGGCATTGCCATTTGATGGCAAACCTGCATGCACCTATGCAACTTCACAGAAGGCTTAAAGACATCCTTCGTCAATGCCCCCTCTGACGCCCCTGCCCTGGCCCAGTAATCAAGGAGCCTCAATCCTCACCACTAACACCAGTGAAGAATGTGCACATTGGGAGGATGACAAGTACACACACAGTAAAGTACAATTTCCCTTAAGAGCACACAGAGACCACAATCAGTTTGGGGCTGTTTTCCCCTCTCTCTCCAGATTTCCAATAAGACTCCCCACTGGCACAGCTCTAGGATTAAGATCTCAACTGAGTGGTCAAGCCAAAACCTCCAGCACCCTTTCTGTCCAACAAGTGCTTTGTATCCTTGCCCAAGTAGCGGACACAGGCTCACACACTTTGAGATTTGATTTATATACAAACACACAGACACTCCTGGGGAAGGCTGGCACTGGTTCACTAGCTATGCCCCCTTTTGCTCAGACTATAAGGCAGAAAGCACTGTCACCAACCACCCTTATCAGCTACTATAAGGCCCTTCCCAAAGGGTGACCAATTCTGCTGTGTAATGTTACTGTTATCCAAATGGTAAGTATGACCAGAACTATTAAGGCTATTCCAGAGTGGCCTGTACAGTATCACCAAATACATATGCAAGTACGCTAAGAGCTTAAATATCTCTATACGAAACCAGCCACAATTAAAAGGTTTAAATATATTTAATAATAAATAATAAAAGTAGAAGACAATACTCATTAACTCAACACAGTGACAATATACTTCAGAATCACAGGAAATATTTTAAAACAACATTGCAGAACAGTCTCACATAAATACAGAAAACATCTAGATTACTCTTCAGATACTATGCCCTAAATGTCTTACTTACAGATCTAGGCAAATACAGATGAGAAGTGAAGAAGAGATGTTTACAAGTCCAGAACAAAATACAAAATGCACAGACTTTCTCTCTAAGATACTTCTTAAATTAATACTACACATTACTGCTGGGTTAGCTAGACGACATCACTGTTTGACACCTGCATCTAGTTCCCAGGCTAAACAGATACCAACAGAATTTAACGTCTCTATGAAAAATACTTATCTTTTAGAGGCTGACACTTATCTCTTAGAAGCTTGCCTGAAACTGGAAGTCGTAAAACAATTACCTTGGAAACCTGTAATTACTTTTGTTTCCAGACAATAGAAAGAAACCCATAGCTTAGACATCCTGTCTCTTAGCAGAGATAAACCAACTTTATAGCAGATCATAAAACTGTTTACTTATTTTCTCAGAGTTTGCAAGTTAACTCTGTATATCCCAAATTCTACTATGAAAACATACATTTTCACAGGCATGTAGTCCATATACATTTCTGCCCTTCTCCAGCAGAGTGCACTGTGGTTACATTTTTGAAGCTCAGCACATAACATATAGTTTAATCATAACATATAGTTCTCTTACATTTGTAAAACAAGCCTGTGGATCATATTAATATTTACAAATGATATGGGATTATTTACAAAATTCTATCTACCTGGACTGGCAGCCTTCACAACCCCCCCTCCCCACGAGAACTCAAGCTAGTTTTTCCAAGTAACCCTTGAGAAACATTGCTTGAGAGGGTTGAGTCTATCTGGGAATACCTTACCCCATTCCCTGTCTTGAGAGTCCATCTGTGTTGCCATTGCTATCCCCATTACGGTGCTGCATTGTCATATCATATGCTTGCAACCTTAGGCTCCCCCTTAGCAACTTGTCATTTTGCTTGCTGGCTCCATGTAACCATGTTAGGGGATTGTGATCGGTAACTACAGTGAATTTTCTTCCATACAGATAAGGCTGAAGTTTCTGCAGTGGCCACACTATGGCTAGACATTCCTTTTCAACAGCTGCATAGCATTCCTCTCTGGGTAGGAGCTTACGACTGAGATAAACCACTGGGTACTCTTCTTCCTCTGAAGAAATCTGGATAAGTACAGCCCCCACACCATGGTTCAAAGCATCCACCTGCACAACAAATTCTTTGTGTAATCTAGACTGGCTAACATCCCAAAGCTTCTTTAAGCTTCTGGAATCCCTGCTCACATGCTGGGGTCCACATTACCTTACCTGGCCTGTTTTTCCTTGTCAGGTCTGTGAGGGGAGCAGCTATGCTACTATAACTGGGGACGCACTTTCTGTAGTACCCTGCTCTCCCTAAAAATGCACTCACCTGCTTTTTGGTAACAAGCACAGGCCATGCCTGAACGGCTTCCACTTTGGCCAGTTATGGCCTGATCTTACCTCTCCTCACTCAATGTCCCAGGTAGGAGACCTCTTCCATACCCACCTGGCATTTGCTCACCTTAGTGGTCAACCCTGCCCTCTATAGTCTGCCCAGCACAACCCTGACATGCTGAAGGTGCTTTTGCCAGGAATGGCTATAGATGGCAATATCATCTAGGTAAGCCAGGGCAAAATCTCCTGCTCCTGCTAGGATATGATCTAGCCAGCATAACTAGGAACCAGAACAACAAATACCAAAATGAAAAACACAGTCCAAATGTTCCAAGCAGGTCCACACCAGTGAAATAAAAAAACAATTTCTTTATTGCCATAGTAGATTTAGCACTTTCGTCTGCTTATACCACAAGACTTCTTCAGAATCTACCTTCATACTGTTCAAGCACATTTAAATACTGCAGGAACAAAACCACCTGATCCAATAAAACAATTAAACATTTAAAGAAACACTACTTTCAAATATATACATAAACATACAAACATAAAAATACAATTATGTATCTAACGACATAACATGTGTGTGTATGTATGTCACCTCTAAGCAAACCATCTTTTTTTTATATAAAAATATAATGAAATACAAAATACAATATATAGAAATTGTATAAAACAACCCAGGTTTAAACATTGTAAGACCTGAGTTTCAAAATGCTGCTAATACTAAAGTCTTCATTAAGCCCAGGAGAAATGTGAGCCTGCATCCTAATTTGCCAAATCAATTCTTTGGCTTCTAACAAATCCTGCCATGGGCCACCCCTAGGATTTTTATACACCTGCTCAACTCCAAAAAATAAAAGCTTATGTTCAGGGTGTTGGACAATGTGTTTCGCTAACACATTAGTCATTTTCTGATGTCTAATGTCCAACAAGTGCTCATAAATCTGATCTATAAAACGTTTCTGAGTTTTGCCAACATAGAATTTAGGGCAATGATTACATTGGGCCACATAAACAATACCTCTTGCATTGCAGTATTGGAATGCCCTTCAGCTGGACTCTGCCTAAAAAGGCATTAGGGGGCATCAAAGGCTTTAGCTAGTATGTGAAAGCCTTTGAATGAGAAGTGCAGGCCATCCTTAGTGAATTAAGCTGGACTGCCAAGCATCGTGCTTTGTACTGACACATACTGGATTCCCCTAGAATGACACCAACTATTTCATCAGTTATTGAAACCAGTTATCTTTGTATCTAGGTACCATTCAAACTGAAGGAAGGATTCTGCTCAGGATCAGTGTTTTACCCACATTTGTAAAATTCATGAAATTTTCTGACATGTCTCTATGTATGCCCATCAGGGTTTTACATCTCAAGTCGTTCACTCCCATGTGAACCACTACCATATCATAGTCATATTTGTTAGGAGTTCTTAGGGCCCTTGCAATGTTAAACATCTAAGCACCTGAAATACAGCAAACAAAAGCTTTCCTTGTCCAGCCTAGTGAGTGATGAGTCAGTTTGCCTAACAATAGAGATACCTATCATTAAAACATTTCTGTTGCTGCTGGATTTATGTGCGCATTGTACTATGCACTGTACACATTGCAGATATATTGCATTTGTTATTTGCTGCTGTTGGTAGCTAAGTGCCTGCACTTTGGACTGCTTCTGAAAATGATCAGTCAATGAAGAAATAATGATATTGGTTTAATTTTATTGTCACAGAAAATTGCATCATTCCATGGTAGACTATCACTCACAATGAATAATATAACTCATTCAAAATGCTTAACAAAAATAATATACCAAATGAACTAGTAATACTACATAAAAGATAACCACTTAAATAGAAAATAATTTCCCAAAATAACACAGGTAGTTTTAGTCAGTGTTAATTCAAGTAAAGTTGCAAACAGGGATAAAAAAAATCATTTGTTTAGAAAGAGCGTTCTGAAGTTTTTTTATGGGAAGTACATGCAAACAAGGTAGTCTAATATGCAAAGCATCCATGTGTCATAAAAAATCTAATTTGTTTCCTTATCGGTTCTTATGACAGAGAAAATGTCTAACTAAAGATTGCCAGCAATGCACTTATAGGACATTCATTAGTATCTTACTTGTGATAACAAAATTTGTTAGTACTCTGTGAACTAATTAACCCATTAACTGCACTGTTGTACAATGTTCCTTTTGAGGGATTCCCAAGTACTAACTTCATGCTTCCCTATTTAAATTAATACAACTGCTGTTCAGAATTGAAAAGTATATGCCAGCTTCACAATCAATTTATATATATATATATATATATATATATATATATATATATATATATATATATATATTCAGTTCTCTTAAAAGACATACATTGCTTGACAGACTAATCAGTTATATACTGCTAGATCTCAAAACAGTCCTAACTTTAGAATGAGAACTATACTGGCTCAGTGGCTGCTGCCCATGTTTATGTTTGGGTATGGGAATGCGTAGAAGTATTTAGGGTAAAGGCATATCCCATTTAAAAGTAAATCCATCTGTAATGGGTCGGAAGATATTTTGTATGCCAGACGCTGGTCAACTCTTAGCAGTCTGTTGGATACTGAGTATAGTGGCAGGGCTTTGAGTCGGTCCATGCAGGACATGTTGTTTAGGCCGTATATCCTTGTAGTAAGGTATTTCTGGGAGCATTCTAGTTGTTGCATGTGTCTGGACAGATACATGACAATGGAAGCATCATATTCAATGGCTGGCCTAATGAGAGCTGAGTAAAGGGGACAATGACATCCCTAGATCTAGACACAATCTGTTTATAACCAAAAATAAGGCACTGGAAGGTTCATTAGAATAAAATCCATTATTTTATTGATCACACACAATATTACAAAACATAAAGCACATCTAGAATGCATTAACTGTATCACCGTGTTTTCATCACAAAAAATTTTTCAGATGAGCATACCAACTTCCGAAACCCCTTTATATACAGAAACATCCCCAATTAATCAATTAACAAACTGTTATACTTTTAAAAACACAGTGCAAAAAGCTATATACACAAACAATGAAACACAATCATTTGTTGGTCAAGCAGGAATCTTATAAAAACATGTAAACAAAAAATAAGTATTTAAAAATATTTAAAAATATAAAACCCTTGTAAAACCATATATAAAACACAGTTGTGTAGGGCATACAAAATGTTAAACTGCACCATCTGCTGGACAGTCACATAATTTAAAGTTTAGCTGACCTAAGCTTTAATACTGGCATCAATGAAACCATCTCACTCAAACCAGGATACCTAGTAGCTTCAAGAACTAGCTGCCCGTACAGTTCCCTGTATTCTAGGAATGTTTCCCAAGGGCCGCCCCTAGGATCAATGGGTAATATTTCTATTACATAAAAATAAAAATTAGCTCCTGCACAGTTCAAAGTATGTTTATACAGAGAATTGTTACTGTTCATCTTTTTTATATCGTACCTGTGTTCATACATTCTTAACTTTAATTTTCTCTCAGTTTTATCTATATAGAATGCTTCACATTTGTCACACAAGGCTAAATAAATAATACCATTAGTATTGCAATTGGCAAAACCATTTGTCTTAATAAGTCTGTCTCTACTTTTCAGATGAATCATCTCTCCAACTTTGACATAAGGGCATTGGGGACAACAACCACACTTGTGTGTGTCCCTTTTATTAGAAAGGTAAACAACTGTCCTAGGGGTACCATTCTCCAAAATGATTTTAATACAGCGCCCCCTTCTTTAAATACACTTAAAAGGCTTATCAAATATATACTGCAGCTTTGATGTACTAGCAAATCTGTTCCATTCTCTTTCTATAATGTTTCTGGCCAACCCAGCATCCCCGTCATAAGTAATAAACAAAGCACTGTTGTACCCATTATCACCTGACCTCTCCGATGTTTGAATATTTTCAAGGTCCTGATTGTAACTCCCGAAAACGTGGACAAACCTAGATTTTCTTGCTTCCAAAACTTCATTATATACTTCTGCTAGAAGCTTTTCTGGGTACCCCCTAGCCCTGAACAAATCCATAAGATAAGCAGTTTCATTAATAGAATCATTGTCATCTGAGGTCATTCTGGATATTTGAACAAACTGACCCTTTACAACCCCTTTCTTCTGGTGATGTGGGTGTGCACTGGTATAATATAGGTAAGAGTTCGAAAATGTTGCTTTTCTATAAACTCTAGTTTTGAAATTCCCTCCACCCTTACTGATACTGAGGTCCAAGTACCTCATCTCGTCAGAACTGATTTCATACATAAATCTTAAAAAATCTGTGGTGGAATGGTACCCCTAGGACAGGTGTTTACCTTTCTAATAAAAGGGGTACATACAAGTGTGGTTGTTGTGCCCAATGCCCTTAGGTTAAAGTTGGAGTGATGGTTCATCTGAAAAGTAGAGACAGACGTATTAAGACAAATGGTTTTGCCAATTGCAATACTAATGGTATTATTTATTTAGCCTTGTGTGACAAATGTGAAGCATTCTATATAGGTAAAACTGAGAGAAAATTAAAGTCAAGAATGTATGAACATAGGTACGATATAAAAAAGATGAACAGTAACAATTCTCTGTATAAACATACTTTGAACTGTGCAGGAGCTAATTTTTATTTTTATGTAATAGAAATATTACCCATTGATCCTAGGGGTGGCCCTTGGGAAACATTCCTAGAATACAGGGAACTGTACTGGCAACTAGTTCTTGAAGCTACTAGGTATCCTGGTTTGAGTGAGATGGTTTTATTGAAGCCAGTCTTAAAGCTTAGGTCAGCTAAACTTTAAATTATGTGACTGTCCAGCAGATGGTGCTGTTTAACATTTTGTATGACCTACACAACAGTGTTTTTATATGTGGTTTTACAAGGGTTTTATATTTTTAAATATTTTTAAATATTTATTTTTTTGTTTACAAGTTTTTATAAACTGTAAATAATGTATGTTTTTTATAAGATTCCTGCTTGACCAACAAATGATTTTCCATGTACTTCTGTACTTATTGTGTTTCATTGTTTGTGTATATAGCTTTTTGCACTGTGTTTTTAAAAGTATAACAGTTTTTTAATTGATTAATTGGGGATATTTCTGTATATAATGAGGTTTCAGAAGTTGGTATGCTCATCTGAAGAAGTTTTTGTGACGAAAATGCGGTGATACAGTTAATGCGTTCTGGATGTGTTTTATGTTTTGTAATATCGTGTGTGATCAATAAAATAGTGGATTTTATTCTGGTGAACCTTCCATGCCTTATTTTTGGTTATCAGTTTACTTTTGGCACTTTTTCCACTTTCTTTGTGTATACAATCTGTTTATACCTACTTTATAACCTTTTTTTCATAAAACAGTCTCTTTGTTTCATAGTGAAATCCTTTATCATTTCTTATGCTGATTTAAAAAAAACTAAAATGTCATACTTTATGGCAATACATACAAATTATTATTTTGTTTTCTCTTTACCATGTATACTATAGTGATTTCAATGTTCTGAATACAGGCCAAGTTTTTTGGCTACTTCAGATTTTCTTGGAGTTTTTTTCTGTGGGAAGGGATAGTGAGGATATGATTCTGCTAGAAATCTGGGAGCATGCTGATTTGTGAAGACCACAGGAGTTGCATTGCTGGGAGAGGCCTCCATCTGGACACTAAGCAGAAAGTCTGTACTGCTTCTAGCCACATCATGTAATGCAGCCATATCTTTGTGTTCATGTGTTGCATTCATTGTCACTGGCACTTCACAGGTGAGTAGCTTATTCGCTGGTGACTCATTTCCTGGAGAAGATGATAATCCTTCATTTTCAAGTGTCATTTCTTCATCTGCATCTGTCACTTCATCTTCACTGTAAGCATTGCGTAATTCTTTATCATGGTTAATTCCAAGGTGAATAAGCCATGGTGCATTATGGTCCTGCAGACTGGTATTACAGAGCATGTCTAAGGTGAAACCATCATCATCATCATCAAATATGTGATCTTGATATGCTGTTGGTTGTCTTCCATCTGCATTAACCAAGACTGCACTAACCAGTGCTTCTCCACTGATGGACCTGGGGTTAACTGTAACAGAAAAGGGGCATTTATTGAAAATCACAATATATTTCAACTTGTGTGTTTTATTTTTTCAACAATATAAGTTCAGCATTACCAAGACTATTAAAGAGAAGCATTATCCTGCTTTGTGGTACAGTTTGTTGATGGTACAGATACACTACTTTTGTGGCCATACACTGTAATAGGTATGAAACATTGCTATGTTTTAAGGCTGAATGACTCACTATTTATGTTTTTAGCTATGGAAGGGAAGACTATAGATTCTACTTCCATCTTCTCTGGTACACATCATAGTAGGGAAAACACAATAAAGGTTTTTGCAACATTAAGGTAATGGCCGACTTTATGGGGGTTTATATTTACTTAGTGAAGTGCAAAACAATACAAACTGAAATCAAAATCCATGTGAGCACACATAATAAGATACTTAGACAGCAACAGTTAAACAGTCCTGACCTGACAGCAGCCATGTCAAATTACACAGAAATGGTAATTAAATGTGAAAAGTAAGTAAGTAAAGAATGATATGGATTGCTACATTATATATCTTTACAAATCATCAGTGAGAAACAGGAAGTAATGCATTTACTTTTTGATTTTTGTTTACTGGAAAAGTCTGACTGGGCTCAGGTGCCCTTTTTCAGTGGAGGTCTGGGGTGAAAAGTTCCAAGATATCATATTTAATGCAATCAATATTTACAGTAACACATTTTATGGTGCAGTTTCAGTGAAAATGTAGCATAATAGTATAATAAGATTTGTATTAATAATCACAAATACTAAATTTACAAGCCTTGTACTAAGACTTTACAGTTAGAAGAGTAGTGTATAAGATAGGTAGAAGTAATTTAAGAAGTACAATAGAGTAAGGTACTAGGGGAGATAAGCAAGTTTGAGTGTTAATGGAGAAGTAGTGATAGAATAGTAATGTGGTTTTGCTAATTAGAAGTAGGTATAGTAGTTTAAGAAGTACAATAAAGTGAGGCATTAGAAGTTGATACTCAGCTTATGTGATTTAGTGGTTTAAAGGGAAGTATTGCAAATGTGATGAAGGATGTTAGAGAGCTATGTTCCACATGAGGAGCAGGTGTAAAGCCATGAGGCAGAGAGGAAGTCTTTTAGTAACGGTTTGAAAAGATGATTCAGTCATAACTGATTATATATAGATAATAAATGTTGATAATAAATAGATCTTTGACAGATGAAAATTATCCTTGTGCAGAAGTAGTGGTTGAGAGCCTTCTGGACTCTTCATGAAGTTTTGGAAGCCTGGTCTCTACAAACATAAAAAGGATGTTTACTATTAGAGAAGGATAGTTAGAGGTTGTACAGTATTTTCTTTTGAAGAATTAATGAATTTAAAAACGAGAATTGTGAAAATGGCGTAGGTAAACCAGTCATCCAAGCGTATATAAATAACTGCAGGAAACAGATAAAGGAGGCTCCGGACCACAGCAAATCCAAGCATTACCGAATAAATACTTTAATGCTTGGATTTGCTGTAGTCCAGAGCCTCCTTTATCTGTTTGCTGCTGTTAATTAATGAATTTAGTCTAAAGGAAGTTAACTACTAGAGAAAAGAAGCTATAATTAAACAATCTTGAGATGTCTCATGGATATTGACAGTGCCATGAAAAATAGTGAGTGGGATTCACAGAAAAGTGCTGTGGATATGTACAGAGCTTTTATAAATCTGTGGCAATCTGCTGCAGTGAACATTCTTAATTATGAATGCAGATGGGGACATGCAGTGCTCTGGAATGGACAGCTCTGCTCAACTGCAAAAAACAAGCAGGGTGGCAGCCACATAATCTCACAAATCTGTGCAGTAACACAGTTGCCCAGTAGAGTAGAACAAGAGAGTTATATCTGTCACATAAGTAACCACAGTGTCTGTGAGCCCATTATGTAGCACTCACAATACCTGTGAAGAGAAGTGCAGAAGCTGTACGCATCTATGACTACTAACAAACATCTAGCAGTAAGACAGCCCAGCAACACATAGCAGTATATAAAGGAAAACTAGCATGCTTGGTAGTGCATCTCATGGCACAGCAGCACAAATCATTGTTCCACAGACATCCGTTTATACCATAATAGCATCTACAGTGTGTTATGAAGATGCATATATGAATGCCATCATGATGCATAAAATGGGGTGAAAATAGGTGTGTAGTAAAGCACAAAATGGGGATGGCAGCAAACAGAGCAACACACACTAGTGTAACATATAGGAGGGTGCAAGATAGGGAAGGCAATTCTTCTTTTTTTCAGGGATAGATCTCCCTTTTACATATATGAAATAACAAAGATCACCAATGGCTCTGGTGAAAATGCTTCACAAACAGGAACACTGTGCATCATGAAAAGTGAGTCACAAGATAAACAAATACAAAAACCACAACAGAGCTGCAAGGAGATGGCGGTCCTCAGTGTTAAGGTAGATGACTGTCTTCTCTTCCTTGTTATTTGTGCAAAATTAAAAATAAGAACACTTAAATGTTACAAAATTAAGCAGCAGTAATAAACTGTCCAAAACTTCAGATGTTAATGCCAACAACCTGCATAGACTTAATTCTGCTTTTTCAATTAAATGCATTCTTCAGCTTAGGAAACTGGACCACAAATTATTTTATTAATGTTTTTGACATGACATGTTTGCGTCTTTCTTCCCTTTCCTTGGACATTTCTTATGCCTGTATTTTTTATGGTTTTTGCTTGTTTACTGTTCTACTACAACATATACATATGCATAGTCATTTGCATTTTTCCACACATTTTACTGATTTTCCTTTATCAGTGTATGATTGATTTTTATGGAGGCTACATTTTGTCAGTGATGTGAAGAAGCCCTGTGGGTGAATGTGCTTTTCTTTTTTGTTTGTTTTTAATACACTTATGATTACAGCTTTCATTTTGATTGCATTTTTATCTGTGATGTTTCTTTATATTGTATCTTTTCCAAGTTTACTATAGTGGGTACTATTTTCTTGATTCATGTTCCTGTTGTCACAGATGCATGTGCGCATGTGAGCACACACATAGACACACACACACACACACACACACACACACATAGACAAGCACACACGCGTGCGCGCGAGCGAGCGTGCACGCAAACACACTCCACTTCAGCTGTCTCTTTTTTGTTTTGTTTCTTTCTAGTATTTTTTTTTTTAGTTTATCACTACTTTTGGAAGAATCTTGTTATCATTGATGCTAAATAGCGTTTAGTGAAGGGAGTTTTGTGACACCTTGTTCCTGTCTGGAGACAGACTTGGAGTTAATTACTAGTTCTGCACTTCAGTTTGTTTAGACTTTATATTAGTACTCTTTCTGTTTCTTTTCTTTAGCTTGGATTGTAAGAATTGGCATGTGTTACTTCAAGCTAACTTTTAGTTATAGGCTAGGGTCATTAGTATGTATGAGGTTGTCAATCTTGATTTATGATCCTTTGTGCTTTTTATGTACGTATTAGTTTTCCATGGATTAAAGCTGTTATTGAAATGCTGATCTGATGAAGTCTAGTTGGTGGGCAAAACTGCTTATCACAAATTAAAGCTGAGTTATTCCTTTGATTAAGCCTGTTTGAGTTTGTTGCTTCAGTAACTTCCTAGAAGAGGAATTAACATCTGAAGTTTTGGACTGTTTATTACTGTTACTCAGTATTGCAACATTTAAGTGTTTTTATTTTTCATTTTTCACAAATAACAAGGAAGTGAAGTCAGTCCTCTATATAAATGCTGGGGACAGCTATCTCCTCACATCTCTGTTGTGGTTTTTGTCCTTTTTTTATATGCAGATAAGAAATGAGGGTGAAGGGTAACAGGAAACAGGGGGAGGAAAGAATGGGCTTAGGTGGACGTGCAGAGATAAACTGACAAATACATAAGTACAAACAGGGCAAATGTGCACATGCACAAGGATGCAAAGACATGAGATAGACAGCGACACATAGAGGGCTGACAAATGATGTTGGGCAATGCAAAATGCATAGGGGTGCATACACTTTGAAGGGAGCACATGGTGGGGGGGTGAGATGCTGGCAACTGTGTAAGCTGTTACCTAGCCCAGAGGGAAGCTACACTGAGCCATCACTAGCATATGTTGAACGCATGCCTGTTGGCATGGATGAATTCCCCCTGTGGTAGCCAAGAGTCAGTAACCATCAGTTGACTGACTCTGCAATCTTCTCTAGAAGGTGTTGTGTGCAGGCAAAGTATAGATTCAGTTCCCTCTCAACCACAGACTTCACCAACTGCTGTAGTTGTGACTGGTCATCTACAGCAAGGATGCTGGGCTACTAGTTGGCAAGCAGTCAACCCTCCCCCAGCAAGATGCTGACATCTCTTTATTTTATTTTTATTTATTTATTTTACATTTGTTAACCGGGCTAGTCTAACTGGATATATGTCCATTTTCAGTAGCGGCCCGGGGAGAAAAGCTCCACCTTATGCTAAATATAACTGTAGAGCACAAAAACACAAACACAACAGAAATTTCAAAATAATACATTACAATACAAAATTGCACCTGAATAACATTGTAAAAACACCATCAGAGAGAACATGAATACACGGTATAGTAATACAATAGATCTAGGAGCAACTGCCAGGATGAGGGGTTGACAGTTGACATGAGGGGGAGTAAGAAAAAAAGTAAGTTAGGATAAAAATTAAATTAATAATTTAATTTCAAAAAGAAATATATACTCAATTAAAAGCAGATGATAAACATACAACAGTTAAGATAAGCCTGCTAGAAGTAGTAGCAATTTTAGGATCGGATATACTAAAGGGTAGTACTCTGACAATAAAAGACTGTGAAGAGGAAGAGCCAGAAAGGAAACTATATATCCTGACTGAGTTATTTTGGCTGGGGAATAGACAGTATTGCTAAGCAGCCAGTTTAATCTGGGTTGGTTCATGGACATAGCCATTGTGTTTTAAGGAATGATTTTAGCTGAGTTTTAAAGAGCGGTAATGATGTAAGTAATTGTAGATTGCCAGGAAGCCTGTTCCAGATTTTCCCTACAGAATTAGCAAAGAGGGAGTCTCCAGCCTTGTTAAAGGATTTCTGAATGGTTACTAGTAATTTATTTGCTGAGCGAAGGGTAGTAAGATTTCTATAGGGAGGGATTAACTTCCTGAGAATAGGAGTATTATTGGGCTGATGAAGTATTTTATGGGTGATAGTAAGTTCTTGAAGTAGTAGCTGATTTTGTAGTTCAAGCCTTCCTAATTGTTTAAGATTGAGACAATGGTGAGTTCTGAAAGGTGTGCCAGTGGCAAATCTGGCAATGTTGTTATAGGAGGTTGCCAGTTTGTTAAGGTTACTTTTGGAAAGATTGGTATAGATGGGTGCGGCATAGAGGAGGGTAGAGATTAAGTGGGTGTGGGCAATGTTGGTTCTGGCTTCAGGGGTTAAGAAAGATTTTATTCTGTACAGAGAGCCAAGTTTTCTGTTAACAGTTTTGATAGTTGTGTTGATATGTGCATCAAAGTTCAGATGTTGATCTATTGTTATGCCTAATAGTTTGGTGGTTGGGTCTGGAGCCATCGTAGTACCATTATTGGCCTTGACAAACAAAAATGAGACAAACTCTAATATGCATCTCTGTCTAGGAGTGTCACATTTTCAAATGCATGAGATTGTTTTATGAAAACATAATTTTCCAGGACAACTTATACCCTGTAGGGGTTATGCAAGATAGCGGACTTCGCTTTGTTGTCAAAATGAAAGGTTTTTTTTATTATTATTTTGGGTGGTTTCTGCTGTTTCATTTCATATTAAGGTGTTTTGGATACAAAATAACTGTTTGGGAACTATGTTATCTGGAAATTCTTGGAGTTTTGGACATTTTCCATACTTTTTTCACAGGTCACAACTGCCCAAATTGAGACAGTCATACCATACAACTGTGCATATTTCCATAGAATGTGGAGATTTTTCGTAATATTTTTGGTTTGCTCCTCATAAAATTTGTAATTTTCTAGCAAATCTCTTAGGATTTAAGTCACCAAATACTGACAAACCTGATGTTCATAAGGATCATTTGCATATATCCCAAATGCCTCTGATACAAGAGGTTTGGGAGGTCACTCAATGGAAGTTCTAGCTTTGCTGGAGTTTCCATTTTAACTCCGCACAGCTAATCAGGACCCAAAACCTGCAGCAATAATATTCCACTTTTAAGACAAATGCCATGATAGCTCAATATGTCCAAAAACAGCAGCCTTTATTAAAACATACACAATAGCCAAGCGCTTTCACCTGGATATTACCAGGCTTTCTCAAGGATCAAGTTCATATACATTCAATGTAACTCTTTAAATAGTTAAAATCCTGTCACCTGACTAACTAATCAATCAATTTAGTTGAACATTCTGCTTTGCAGTAATTACAGAACAAACTGTTGTTATAAAAACTAAACAATTTAAAATCATATTTTAAATTAAACTGTATAAAAAACACTAAGAGCATTTTATGCATAAAACTTTCATCCAATTTACACAAATATAATTGGTGTTATGTGTTCTATTTACTGTCTATTGTTTCTTAAAAATGTTCCTGAAGAAACTTTATATTAAAATGATCCTCTCATGTTTCAGGGTGCCTAAACAACTCAAATAGAATGGTAAACTCTACTTCCTCACTAAAATTTCTCATGTGCACATCTGTAAAACCCCACTTATATCTAGTATCTTACCATATGCGCTAAGTTGATTAGAGGGAAATTCTTTTCTCTTAATATAAGTTGCCCTGTGCTGTTTCAACCTATTAAGGAAAGGGGAATCCATAGTGTTACAGGCGAGCTTTCCTTAATTTCAATACGCTTTTGATGTTAATACTGTCATTCAAGCCTGGGGACCTGTTGGAATTCAATTTCAGTTGCCAATACAGCTCGATATTCTAATCTGGTTTCCCAACTTCCACCTCTGCTGTTCTGTGTTACTTGTTCTAGTACCATAAATTTGATATTCATTTCTTTACATGTAAGGGAGTGTTTGTAAAAGGCATTACTCTCTTTCTGCTTAGCTACATTGTTAAAATGTTCATAGACCCTTTTCCTCAAGTGTTGTTCTGTTTTTCCTATATAAAAACTGTCACAGGTTTTACAGATCCCTAAGTACACTACCCCTTTTGTACCACAATTATGATGTCTCTTTGAGATATACTTAAATTTCCTGGAAGGGATGTTCACTCTATCCTGATTTATCATGGCTTGACATTGCTTACAATTGCCACAAGAATAAGTGCCCCATTTCTTTTTGTTTTTATCCATGTCCAAAATATGTATAGTTTCAAAAATTTCCTTGAGATTCTTATTTCTTTTTCTTACAAAATGTGGTTGATCTGTAACAAAACATTTTGTTTCTTCATGTAGACTCAAAATGGGCCAATATTGAGAAACAAAGCCCTCAATTTCTTCAGCATTTTTATTGAAGGTGTAAATAAAACTGTTTTTAACTTCCGTTACATTCTGTTGATGTTTCTGTGTAGGGTTGGGAGAACCTGCTCCCAAAAGAGGGGGGGTAATAAACTTCTCTTTTCCGGTAAATCTCCTGTGCTAAATTGTCAAACAGGACCTCTGGGTAACCTTTCTCCATAAAATAACTTCTTAAATTTTGCACTTCTTCTGTGAAATCTCCTAATGTACTACACATTCGAGATGCTCGGATCAACTGGCCCTTAATGATACCTTTCTTTTGGAAGTATGGATGTCCACTGTTAAAGTGGAGGTAAGAGTTGGAGTATGAGCTTTTCCTATATAGTTTGGATTTAAAACATCTGTTGTCATAATCCTTCTCAATGGTTACATCTAAGTAGTGTAATTTATTCTTGTCAATGTTGTATGTAAACTTCAAGAAAGGTGTAGTGTTGTTGATGTATTGCCAAAACTCTATAAAACTCTCCTCCTCTCCCAATTAAAAAATACAGATGTCATCCAAAAACCTTCTGTAGTACAAAATGTTATGCTGCCATCTACTGGAAAAAACAAATTTCTTTTCCCAGAAGTACAGGACTATATTTGCATAGAGGGATGCACATGGGGCCCCCATTGCCACACCTTTCTTCTGACAGTAAAATTCTCCGCTGAAATGGATGAAATTGTTCTCCAGGACAATCTCCATGAATTCTAACAATAGGTTAGTGGTTGTGGCCAATTGACCCCCCTCCTTTGCTAGAATTTGGCTAAACCATTCTAGACCTGTTTCATGTGGAATACTCGGAAAGAGTTCGACCACATCCACCGTAACCATTAGAACCTGGGAATTAAAAGACTTTTGATCAATTTGTCTTAAAAAATCCCAAGAATCTTTACATATGTGGGCAATATATAGTCCTGTACTTCTGGGAAAAGAAATTTGTTTTAAGGGCCAGTTGATCCGAGCATCTCGAATGTGTAGTACATTAGGAGATTTCACAGAAGAAGTGCAAAATTTAAGAAGTTATTTTATGGAGAAAGGTTACCCAGAGGTCCTGTTTGACAACTTAGCACAGGAGATTTACCGGAAAAGAGAAGTTTATTACCCCCCTCTTTTGGGAGCAGGTTCTCCCAACCCTATACAGAAACATCAACAGAATGTAACGGAAGTTAAAAACAGTTTTATTTACACCTTCAATAAAAATGCTGAAGAAATTGAGGGCATTGTTTCTCAATACTGGCCCATTTTGAGTCTACATGAAGAAACAAAATGTTTTGTTACAGATCAACCACATTTTGTAAGAAAAAGAAATAAGAATCTCAAGGAAATTTTTGAAACTATACATATTTTGGACATGGATAAAAACAAAAAGAAATGGGGCACTTATTCTTGTGGCAATTGTAAGCAATGTCAAGCCATGATAAATCAGGATAGAGTGAACATCCCTTCCAGGAAATTTAAGTATATCTCAAAGAGACATCATAATTGTGGTACAAAAGGGGTAGTGTACTTAGGGATCTGTAAAACCTGTGACAGTTTTTATATAGGAAAAACAGAACAACACTTGAGGAAAAGGGTCTATGAACATTTTAACAATGTAGCTAAGCAGAAAGAGAGTAATGCCTTTTACAAACACTCCCTTACATGTAAAGAAATGAATATCAAATTTATGGTACTAGAACAAGTAACACAGAACAGCAGAGGTGGAAGTTGGGAAACCAGATTAGAATATCGGGAGCTGTATTGGCAACTGAAATTGAATTCCAACAGGTCCCCAGGCTTGAATGACAGTATTAACATCAAAAGCGTATTGAAATTAAGGAAAGCTCGCCTGTAACACTATGGATTCCCCTTTCCTTAATAGGTTGAAACAGCACAGGGCAACTTATATTAAGAGAAAAGAATTTCCCTCTAATCAACTTAGCGCATATGGTAAGATACTAGATATAAGTGGGGTTTTACAGATGTGCACATGAGAAATTTTAGTGAGGAAGTAGAGTTTACCATTCTATTTGAGTTGTTTAGGCACCCTGAAACATGAGAGGATCATTTTAATATAAAGTTTCTTCAGGAACATTTTTAAGAAACAATAGACAGTAAATAGAACACATAACACCAATTATATTTGTGTAAATTGGATGAAAGTTTTATGCATAAAATGCTCTTAGTGTTTTTTATACAGTTTAATTTAAACTATGATTTTAAATTGTTTAGTTTTTATAACAACAGTTTGTTCTGTAATTACTGCAAAGCAGAATGTTCAACTAAATTGATTGATTAGTTAGTCAGGTGACAGGATTTTAACTATTTAAAGAGTTACATTGAATGTATATGAACTTGATCCTTGAGAAAGCCTGGTAATATCCAGGTGAAAGCGCTTGGCTATTGTGTGTGTTTTAATAAAGGCTGCTGTTTTTGGACATATTGAGCTATCGTAGCATTTGTCTAAAAGTGGAATATTATTGCTGCAGGTTTTGGGTCCTGATTAGCCGTGCAGAGTTATTTTATTGGTTTATCACCTCATTTTGACTTTTTACCGGAGTTTCCATTTTGTTTTTACTGAATGGTTTTTCAGTATACTTCTCACTCGTTTTAGTTTGTTGTTTGGAATATTTTTGCAGTGACCGTAATGATAATGGACATCAGCTGGGAGTAACAGCCCTGTGTTTCAAATGCTTAGTGAAATACGTTGATGAGGTCATAAGGCAGAAATATGCATATCCACAGCTAGTGGGGTTTGGCTTTAACCTGAAATTGTCCAGTAAAACTATGAAACAAGGCTTGAGTTTTCATTTTGTTTTTACATTCACAAACGTCTTAGTCCAGAAAACAGGGAAATATTTTAAATAGGGAAATATTTTAAATATTGCTTTTATAAACTTAAGATAGTTGCTAGAATAACAGAATTTGTGTTAGCATGCATTTTCTGAAGATATCCTAGGCCTTAAACACTTGTCCTATATGGACAGATAAAAAACTCCCAACTATTCTGTCTTAAATGGCCTAGTTAGAGGCGATCTCTGCATGACTTACAAAGCCATGTCTGACCCAGCTCTGTTAGAAATGCTCCATCTAAAGAAATCCCAATCCCTCTGCAGCACACGCTCCAGAGACCTCAACCTCATTACCACAATCAACAGAACATGCTGGAGGGACAGGTTCATAACCCAGAGACTGCCCATGCTATGGAACAGACTTCCCATACATGTCAAGCAGAGCACCTCACTGGCCTTCTTCAAGAGAAATCTTGATGAGTGGATGGGAAATAGAAAATTCACCCCAGAGATCACTCCACTGGCTCTACTTGACAGAGGCACTGGGAGCTAAGGTCAGATGGCACAATGCCAGGGTAATACTATGGGCTAGGCTTGTAAAGGCTTCAGGGCCATTAGCCTAGTACACACCTATGAACCTATGACAGTAAGAACAGTAGGTAAAGACTTAATCGTTGGAGTAAAAAGCAGTAGTTTTTTTTTTTGGCATTTAGTAGGAGGCATCGTTGTTGGAACCATTTTTCCACTGAGTTAAATACAGCTTGTGTAATGGTTTGAAGCTCATCGAATGAGGAGGCAGTACACACTAGAGTAGAATCATCTGCATACTGAATGCAGGTGGCTTGAGGAATATCTAAATGCAGATTGTTAATAAATATAGAGAAGAGGAGAGGTTCCCAGGATAGATCCTTGTGGGACCCCTAGATTAATAGGAAGATGAGATTAAAGGTCATTGTCCCAGAGGACAGCTTGCTGTCTGTTTTCTAAATAGGACTTGAACCATTTTAGTGCCTGTGAGCTGAATGAGAGTGTTTTTAGAATGTCCAGAAGTATTTGATGGTTCACCATATCAAAGGCTTTAGAAAGGTCAAGAAAGAGTGCTGCAGAGAGCTTGTTATTGTTACAGTGTTTATTAATGCAATCAGTGAAGGACAAAAGAGCAGTAGTGGTGCTATGGAAAGATCTAAAGCCATGCTGACAGTCAGATAGTAGGTTATTTTGGAGAAGGTGATCAAGCAGTTGCTGGTGGATGCATTTTTCCATTACTTTGGCTAGAGGAGAGAGTAGGGCTATGGGGTGAAAGTTTGAAAGTTCAGTTGCGTTACCACCCTTGTGTAGTGGGATTATATGAGAGATTTTCCAGAGAGATGGAATGGAGCCTTCGGAAATGGTTCTATTGATAAGAATGGAATTGGGGTAGGATAGTACTTTAGCTGCAGTTTGCAGATATTCCGTTGGTAGAAGATCAGCAGAGGGGGTGCAAGGTTTAATTTTGGTGAGTAGGGTAAAGATATGGGATGTAGGAACCAGCTTAAGTTGAAAGGTTGGGAGTGTGCTAGTCCGAGGGGATGGGAGGGATGAGTTACCAGGAGGTACGGAGTTGGCAAGAGAATGAACGGTTTCAGTAAAGAAGGTATTAATGGTGTCAGCAATCTCATTAGGGAGGTTTGAGGAGAGTCCAGCAGGGGTTGGAGTCTTGGTGTGGCCTGGGTGTAAAAGTTTACGTATAGCAGACCAGAAAGTTTGTGTTTTTTGTTGATGTTTGTGATGGAGTTTAAAGTAGTAGTTCTTTTTGTCAAGGAGTATTGCTTTTTTGGTGGTATTTCTTAAATGTTTATAGTTCTGGTGGTCTATTGGGTTTTTAGTATTTCTCTATTTATACCAGATCTTATTTCTTACTAAAATTTTTTGTCTACTCTCTTTTGTAAGCCAAGGAGCAGTTTTACTTCTAGTTCTTATAGATCTAGTAGGGGCATGGTATTCAAGGATTTGTAGGA